>NW_028277244.1:1200000-1500000 GCF_059751315.1 Micrasema longulum | reverse complement strand
TTCAAACTATCACTCATTTATCACGTCAGACCTATCATATTATTTTAATATTATAAAACTTAATATACAAGTTGACAAAATGTAAAGGAATCCACGACCAATTTTTTCGGTCAGAAGCCGCCAGTGCTTTATATCCACAGAGATGGAGGATATTTTTGAAAATAATTGTCTTCTAAAGAATATATATTGAAAGTGTATATTTTTTTTATTTAGTGAGTAATTACGATTTAGCACCGTCCGATGAAAAAACACATTAACAAAAAAGGCCCGTCTAAACACAGAAAGTTCCTAGCTAGTCGTTATCTGAAACAAAGAACCTCTGTATATTACCATAAATAAATCAAAAATATTTTGAGTTTGTCCAAATTTTTGTAGACAAGGACTGGATTCAACTCCCTGAGGAGCTGGCGAAATAAACAAGCGTTGCCTAGTATGAAGGTGAAATAATTAAGTCACACGAATCTCATCCGCATAAATAAAGGTTTCAGCTCTTTAACTTCACAAACATCAACAGATGAAAGAATTGAAGGAATATAGATGTTCAAATATGGGCAGAATGGTGAATGTTACACAGTGTGTAAAGTGGCCACTTAAACAAGCCAATGACAGGTCATAAGCCCTGTAGATGCCTAGACTTCTATATTACCCTTTCTGTTCAATGTTCTTCATCTCTGTTGTAATACATATGTAAATGTATAAATTAAAGATATCCTTTACTTTTATTGAGGTTGCCCCTTGTATTTTAATTTCAAGCAATTTTTTTCGTATTTTCTACGCCATTGCGTCTTTTGTGCTGATTTAATCTAAAAATATTCGCATCAACCTAGAAATAGGTGCTACTTACTTCATACTTAATACGTACACGAATTCCATGGCTATGTGATATAGTACATCGTTCATGTCCATGGTCTGCGATACGAAATGTAAAGCTCGGTGCACAATAGGCATTAGGCAGTTTGGTTTCTTTAGGGAAGTGTTGAAGCGAGCTCTTCTTTTGTAGGGAACACAAAGAAAACGTTTAACTACTGTTTGCTTAAACAGATTACCACAACAAAGGCACAATAGGTAGAAATATGTATGTAGAAAAATAGGCGCGATTTTGAACGATTCTCGAGGCTGTTATCAGTTTAAGGCTCGATAGTAAAAAGCTTACAGCCGAAATAAAAAACTGTGCCGTAACTATCAAAGATAAAAACAAATTATGAACCTATACACTACATATAATTTTCAGAAACCTTAACTTTATAGTCGATCAGCAGCTCAATCACAAAAAACTATCGACGTGCTCTTCAATGCAGTAACGAAGTGAAGAAAATCATATTTACTTCGTATTTGACGTCCATGTATACAGCGGAACTTTGGAACAACTATACGCAAGGAGCGTGGAATAAATTAAGGATCACGTATAACAACTCATACCGACAATTATTCGGATTGCCTAGGTACTGCAGTGCCTCTGAAATGTTTACAGCTGGACGAATAAACACCTTCGCTGCCCTGCTTCGCCAAAGAGCCTGGAGCCTATGGGAACGCCTAAAAAAGTCTAATAACGAAATTCTCCAAGCCACTGCAGAGTGGATCCAATCACCGTTGTTCAAGCGATGGCGCGATATGTTAAGACCACCATAAGTGCTGCAATATAAAATTTTATTTTATGTTTATATTTATGTTTATTGTTGTATTTTTGTTTATATTTATGTTCATGTTTATATGTTTATATGGTAGAATTGGCTCTGCACTTTATAGCCATTTTACTGGAATAAAAATTTTAATAAATAAATTTTAATAAGCCCTGTAACTGCAAGACAATAAATATATTCTTATCTTTATTTTATTATTTAAAAAAAGTATGGCAAATAATAAATTACATCGAAATTGATGTAAAATATACATTTAAAATTAAATTAATACATTTGACTCTCCGGAACGTATCTATGGGCTTAATGATTTCTTATAAAAAATGTGAATTAGAAAGGAAAAAAAAATGTTTATTGTACCTTTGTTAAACACTATTTTTGTAATTTTATGTTTCCCCTAACAAATCAAATAATGGTGTAAGATTTTTGTATTCTTATTACTGGCAATCATTTCTACGGTGTTTATTTTCGTCCGCTAGGTTGCAATACGTTACCCCGCCTAAAATAGCATTCACGCACAGTTTGACTCTCGTTTGGCATTCTGATTCCTTCCGTTATTATTTGCATTATTTAAGGTCAAATAAGTTGATAAATATCAAACGCAGGTATGTTCACAACGATCTACCACAGTGCCCATGTGGACTAACTAGCTTTTGAATTGAAACAAGGTTTTTTAACAGTGTTTTATTGTAATGATAAGGACATGTTTTAATTTGAACAGCGCTGAAATGATCATATTTTTTATGCATTTTGTAGAACGAGTATTGAAAAAAAAATGGGTTGACATACTGGCGTTTGATATTTATCAACTCAAATGACAACTGGCCAGCGACCTTATGTGTTTGAACTTCTGTGTGTTTTATAAATATTTTATTTATAATTTTTTTTTTTTATTTAATAAAAATAGATTTTAGAAAGTGGTATTTATTTTTCATGCTAATAAAAAAAACAGCATTTGAAATCTCATTTGTGTTCGAAATAGCTTCCCTATAACTTCTAAACTACAGGGTAAAATTACTGCCAAATTTAATTCATATTGTAGAGGGCTAACGTATATAAATTGTTTATTATTTAACAGCAGATTGAAAATATTACTAATAAACTTAAAAGACTAACGTATATATTCAAAACAATTCGAAATATAATTGATGTACAGGAACTGTTAAATATTTATTTTGTATTGTGCTAATCAATTTTGGAGTACGGTATAATTGGTTGGGGTGGTGCGAGTGACTAAAACAATACTAGCTTACAGTTTCAAAAACTACTCTTACTCAAATGAAAGACATAACGCCTACAATACATCGTATACAAATAATATAATCACTAGATCCTCAACACAAAGACAACTTAAACAAATACAAACTAATACCACTTTTGGACAAAGGAATTTTGAGTATTATTCAATTAAAATCTATAACCTATTTCCACTATCTATTAAAACAATTAGTTACGAGAAAATGTTTAAAAAAGCTATCAAAAAATGGATAGTGGAGCTAAGTAGAAGTAAAATGGATTGTCGTATTCGCCCAAACCAATATTGAATCAACTGCTCCACAAGCGTATAGCTTATGTTAGGTTTTTTTTATTTTCATGGTCCTTTTTGTAATATAAATAATATAGATGTACATATATGCCTAGTTTTTAAAACAGTCTGAATATTTTGTTAATTATCTCTGTTTATTAAGCAAGTCTTCTTTACAATATTTGAGTTCGTCCAAATGTTCGTAGACACCCTGTAAATGCCTAGACTTCCATATTCCCTTATTTAAGGTATTCTCCATCCCTGTTGTAATTGGTTAAGTCTTCTTTGTTTATTCTCAATTGTAAAAACATTTCAAAAAAGTATATTGTTGAGTGTCCTCGGCACGGGTAACGCCGGTGAGGTCCCATTATTTTTATTATTGTTTGTAGTTTGTAAGAGTAAAATATGAATAAATAAATAATAAAAGCTGTTTTGCAGCACTGAAACTTAAAAACGATTCTTACATTCTTTGTTTTACTTACTCATTTAGATTAAAAGGAAGGAAGATTTAAGTTATAGTTGTGAAAGTATCAATTAAGTAGTTGAATGAAGTTACTAAATCACCAAATATAAAAAAAAAACTTCATTAAAAATTTATTGATTATTTTTGTACGGTGACTGATGCCAGCGTATTGGAGTAACACGACAGCAAAATGTTTAATAAAAAGGAGATTGTATTTAAGTGTGGGTGATAAATTTATCACTTTGTATAAATGGTTGGAATTAAAGGCATAGTAAGTATAACTCGGGCTTGTCCATAAATCATGATTGTAATGAGAGCTTCCGGTATCTATTCAGAAAAGCATCCCTTCTCCATACAAATAATATGTATTCGGTATTCCATCCCTCTGACCAATTCACACACCCTTGGCTGAAGAGGTGCTGCGTAAACTAAACTGTTTTTTCAAAACGAACATAAAAAAAAGAAACTAGTTCGGAGGAGAATTTCATATCGAGTATTTAGTTGAAAAGTCGTCCTTAACAAATTGATAGCTTTGTTTGAAACGTTTTTTAATTAAGGATAACAATTAATCACTTAGTTATTAAATCGTATTTTTAATTTTAATGTTCACATATTTTTTTAATGATTCTTTCAAACATGTTATTCTATCAATATATGTAAATAAATTAAATGTGAAATGAAATAAAAATATTGAATGGTTTTATATTTTAAAACGAATGTAAAAAACTACACAATATCCATAACGCTAATAATTATTTTTGTTTTTTGAATATTACAACCATGAATTTAAAAAAAAAAAGTGCTTTATTTTTGATTAATTATTGCTTCGGAAATATTTACATAATTATAGATACAATTTAGTTCGGCAGCGAAATAAATATTTATACTTATATAATACTTTATAATAAACAACTTATAATTGACTGACCACCTCCTTATGATGCAAAAAAACTAATGTAAAATATTATTTACTTATATCTAATACATTTCCTTACTTTACCCACATGAAAAATGTTTCAAAATAATGCAAAGTCAAGTATAGTGCCATCTTCTTTATTAGTCAAACTTTATACAAACGTTTTTTTAATTACTAAAAGTCCCCACCCCATCCATCAACGGTTGGAAAACCAGTCATTTGTACTTACTTCTAAAACATTATGCTCTTCCAATATGTAGGGCAATAAGTGGAGTTATGACGTAGCATATTATATCTGCCCCTACCCTTAAATCTAAATCATCCTATCACCACGCTGGATCGCCATAGTGAAACCCCCTTTGTGTGACAAACCGTAAGGGCGAAATTCGCGTGAGAATTAAGGAGAGTTTGATGTATTTTCGGGTGACGATATTTTTGTGAGTCCCAAAATATGACGTGTGTTGAGGCTTATCTGTGATATAATGCCATCTTCGGGTCAGTTCCGGTTCAGCCGAGCTGAATGAGTTAGATAAGCGGTTCTATGGACCGGAGGGTGAACGGTTTGGTTCTTGTTGTAAAAAATAGCACCCAATTTGTGATGCGGACAGAACTGATACAAAATCAATATTTTGACGAAGAACAAAAACAGACTTTAGACAAAAAAAAATCCATCGTTAATTTGAAGTCGTAAAATGTTTTGACGATATTTGTTCAATAAAAAACGATGCTTATAAATCACTCAATTAATAAAGTTTTGTTAGAAATGTGTGCAAATCTATATTTAGTCCGACAATAAATCCTTAAGTATTATAGAAACAAGATTACGTTGGAAATTATAAACATTTTAAAATTATAAACATCATAAACCACACCAGTAATAATACTGGTTCACAATTGTTTGATTAGGTTTATTTATGTATGTTATAATCTATTATCTTTATATTCAAAATATTTTGAGTATGTCTAAATTATTGTAGAGAGTCTAGATTTTCTCCCATGGAAGTTATTTAAGTATAAATTTTTGGCCACTTACTAAAGTGGCTACCTTAACCAACCAATGACAGGTCATAAGCCCTGCCAACGACTAGACTTCCATATTCCCTCCAGAAAAATAAATGTAAAACGTGTAAAATGTGGAATCGGGTTGTGGTCCCGTGGCTAGTGAGTCCGCAACTTACGGATCAGAGATCCGAGGTTCGAACCCCACCCTACCTCAACTTGATTTCCATTTTCTAATAATGAGTTATTTACAACTCGTTAAAAATGGCCAGCAAAATTGAAATATTTGGGTAAATTATAAAAACGCAATTTTTTTTTCCTTAAAAAAAAAACACAAACTCCCTCTATACATCATCAATTTTTTTTTCCTTAAAAAAAAAACACAAACTCCCTCTATACATCATACATTTTATAATATATTCTTGATGTAGTATACTCACGCTCTGGCCTGTGGTATTTTTCGCTCGCCCTTGAGGTATTATATTGCGAAAATGGCGCTATATAAGTTATCCATAATTATTATTATTATTATAAGTTACGTAGAATGCAGGTTTAATATTTGATGGTAGGGAATTAGGTTATGAATTTGAAAAATGAACATTTTTATAAAAAGAACCCGCCTCCACTGTTTAGGTGGGTTAGCTTTATGTTTTGTGGGAGTGTAATATAAATATTTATTTTTAATGTTTTTAACTCAAACTTTTGTCATAGGTAATATTTCTAACAGCCAATAAGTAGAAAGATCTCGAAACTGAAAATAAATATAAATTCCAACTAAAGATCTCATTGGACAAGGAAAAAACAGAAAAATAACTTTTCTCGAAGCGAAGTTGTCCATTGTGTTGCTTTCAAATCGTCCTACTTAGGTCCGTACTTCCATTATTCAGTTTCTCCTCCGATACAATAATTGTGGAGCCGTCTCTCTAATGCTATTGCAACAGGAAATCCGCCCAACTTCCTGCGAGTGAGTTCCAAATAAGTAAAAAAGAAAAAAACATGTGGGTTTTCCCGCCCTCCTCGTGATCGCTTCATTCTAAATACGAATTCAAACTGTAAAAGAAAAAACTGGTTCTTAAATTGAGATTCGCAGCATCTGCTTCTCTTTTATGATTTATTTTTATTTTACTGTTATTAATTTATTTATTGTAATATATTTACATATTCATTACAACGCTGGAAGCATGAAGTTGGGTATTTTTAGCAAATTTGTCAAAATTTGGTTCAAGACAGCTTATAGCCATTTATAAACATCCTGCCAAATCGTTATCTGTCAAACGGGAGATACGTTTTGTTTTATTTATTTATTTTACAGAAACAAACGGTCAACAATGATATAATAACATTAAAAAAATACGGTTTAAGGACAGATCAGCGAAGTTTCTAAACAAAAAGCATACATATTAAATTATGGTACAACAAAAGGACGTGTTTATGTATATTTGTATGAGAGTAAGTGTATAGGTGTGTTTGTGTGTATGTGGGAGTAAGTGTTTAGGTGTGTGTAAGTGTGAGCATCATTAAATAGCAAGTGGGATCGTATCGCAGCCAGAAAGAATCAGTCTCAATTTATTTTTAAATAAATTAAGGGGTGTGTTGAATATATCAATACATGAAAAATAGCATTATAATTAAAGCAAAAACGATAGAGGAAAGAGTGTTGTGCATAGTTAGTGCTACAGTGTGGCAGATGGAATAAATACTTATTTCTTGTCACGCGAAAGGGGACATTAAGATTAATTTTGGAGAGTAAGTTAAAAGAGTCTACTTTATTATTTAATGATTTATATAAATAGCATAATTCAGCAGAGAGGGAAAAAGTTTTCGAGAAGGGAATATGGAAGTCTAGGCATTTACAGGGCTTATGACCTGTCATTGGCTGGTTTAAGTGGCCACTTTACACACTGTGTAACATTCACCATGTGTAAAGTGGCCACTTAAACCACACTTAAACCAGCCAATGACAGGTCATAAGCCCTGTAAATATAATAGCCCTGTAAAAATAAACCATGTGTAAAGTGGCCACTTAAACCACACTTAAACCAGCCAATGACAGGTCATAAGCCCTGTAAATGCCTAGACTTCCATATTCCCTTCTCGAAAACTTTTTCCCTCTCTGTTGAAATAAATTTAAATATGAACAACTCCCTAGGGATGAAATCCAGCCAGTCTGCAAGCATTTGGACATAATCAAACATTGTAGCATAATTCAGATTCAGTGCGTCTATTTTCAAGGGTAAAAAATCCATTTTGTTTACTGTTTTTATATACTAGGTATTTAAAAAAATTTCATTGAACATTTTCAATCTTTTCTATGTTGGTTATGTATTTGTGGGCTCCACAAAACGAATGCAAACTCCAAGTTACTGCGTACAAAAGTGTTGTATAAAGTTTTCAATGTGCTTGGTATTTTAAAGGGCTTAGAAATTCTTAAAATGAAGCCCAGCATTTGGTAAGCTTTTTGAACAATAGAATTTATGTGAGACCCAAACAGCAATCTAATATATCTACACCGTTATATGGAATTATATTTGATACGCTGCACATCTTCAGAAAGTAATCTTTGGAAAATGCCCGCAAAGGCTGCAGATTTTGCATTCAACAACTCCGTCAATTTTAATCAAAACAAACAATAAACTAATCATGCGAGAACAATCTATAAATAGACAACAAACTGGACTTAAATACAAGCTAAATCGTATAGATAAGATATTTATTTATTTATTTATTTATTTTTTCACACTCTTTATCAAAATACAATTCCATATTCACTTTGCCCAGCTAACAAGGGTACATACCCCGTTCCAAGCTAGGCAATTACATTTTTTATATATTATAATATTTAACAAATTAATATAGAGCACAGACAAACAAAATATACACTTATTTGGATACACATTTTGATTCATATACATACAGACATACACACATATACACACATGTATATATAAATATACACATATATACACATGTACATACACCCATGCGCATACACATACATACATTCATAAAAACATAGACAATTTATTTATGTGAAACTTCATGGTTGTCATCTATAAATATATTTTTTTTTAATTATTCCTTATTTTTTATATTTTTTATATTATAGATATAAAAAAATACTTTCGAAATATGAAAAATTAGATTTTGAACACTATATATTTATATATATATTTGGATCATTTATATAGCGCCGTTTTTGTGAAAATCATCGCAAGGGCACTGTACAATAATAAATATCCCACCACGTCTTGCAGCTACAGAGCGCATGGACGGTTGGGATTCTTGTTCTTCGTCTCCATTCATGACATATAGGAGCTAGATTACAGCACGTCTTGCAACTACAGAGCGCTTAGACAATAAGAAATCTAGCCCCTATTTACATTTTTTATTTTTTATCTGACAATAAAGTATAGAGATTTAGTGATATTAAAAATAAAAAAATAAAAAACAAATTTATAAAAATAGACGTTAGATTACGACAAATCTTGCAGCTACTGAGTGCATGGACGGTTGAAATTCTAGACTATTCTTATTTTAAAATATTCTTTAATATTTAGGATTGAAAATCTCGAATCACAGCATCCTGAACTCAAAAAAGGGTAACAAACGGGTAAAGCATTGGCAGCTAGCATCTGTATGCCTAAAAAATGTCGTGTGGCACGATAAAATCAAAATTTTAAATTCTGTAACGTCCTGCCGGTAAATCAATTTTGTTACAAATTGATTGTAGATCACTTTGTTGATCCGGAATATAAAAAAAAAGTTTCGCACACTCACAACACTAGATTAAAAACTAAGGGCTTCATGATCGTTCCCCGAATTAGAAATTATTTCGGAGAGCCAACATTAAATTGCGTCATTCCAAGGGTGTTCAATGATTAAATAAACGCTGCTCTGTAGCAATGAAACTAATAAACACATGTGGATTTGAAACAAGATTCGGACATACAAAACGTGTTTCAGTGTCATCTATGTTTCTCAACAAATGTCATCTATGTTTTCCAATCCGCGGTCCGCCATATGAAAAGGGAGACGGGAGTGGAGGTGGAAGTTTTTTACGGCGAGCGAATTTACCCCCATAACTCAACACTGACAATAGGAGAGAAGTATTCAGCACTAACACACCATTGTACCGGGAGCAATAGATGGACTTCACTTCACATTTCTGCTAACTAATAAAACACGATAATTTATACTATTTATCCACGAAAATGCTTTTAACTGAATTAATTCCCGATAAAAATTTCGATAAGTTAGATTTTTTGGGGAAAAAAACCTCACCTACTTCGTGAAATTTTTAATCAATTAAAAAATATTGTAGTTTAGTCAAATCCAGCAGGAATCTTTCTGATTTTTTATCCAAAATCCTAGGGTCAATACTCCATTTAGCAAGAACTTAATTCCGATGAATTTTTTTTCATGTCCCCAACTATATCTCCGGAAATCAAATTTTTCTAAGACCTACATTTGTTTTTATGACTCATGGCCAGAGTGTGTAAAATAGTCAATTCATTACACAAATTGGAATTCTTTGGAATAGATCTTCCGGCTTTTCGTAGGTATCTTTGCCACTAAAACAGTCTGGGTTGAAGATGGATTGGCATGGTTTAGCTTGAAGTATTTTATGTTGATCGTGTTTATGAATATATTGTAAAGAAGAAATAAATCTCAATAGAGCGGGTTACACTGTAATAAAATATGAAAAATAACAATAAGTAAAAACACACTTTAAAAAATCTGAATTCTTCAAATGAGGCATGATTTATGAAAAGATTTTAGAGAAATTTTCGCAAACAAGAAAAAAAAACAATGTAAATCGTATCAAACCTCTAATTTTAATGTCGTTGTTAGTTCATAAAATTGGGCTTTAAAAGCTTTTTTTTATATATGTAAAGCGAAATTCAATACATACGAATAATTGTGCATACTGAAAACAATAGAATATCCTAAATATTGAGAAACTGCTTTGAAACTCACATTTTGAAGCAATTTCTCTGGTCGTAAGCATTTATTACGAGTAGAATTAGAAATGTCAATCCATACTGTTAACGAATTTATTACTATTGAATATTACATATTTATTTAATTCAGATTTTTTTATATTTTTGCGAGATTTCTTCATATTTGACAGCGGGCAGCGACTGGATCGACATCGCCATAAAATATATATATTTTTCAAATACAGATTTACGGGCAAATTTCATTGTAAACTTATATTATTTTTTTAAAATCATATAGAGTAACGTAAAGCTATAAATTCAATAATAAAAAGAAAAAGCAAAGACCAATAGGTATATAGCACAAACATTATGGGATTCAGATTTATAATAGATACATATAAGGAATTTATTGAGTGTCATTAACATTTTTTAATAGTAAAGTTATTTAATTTACAATCAAAATAATTCACATTCTGATATTCGTACACAAATCTGATCATTCTGGTGCCTGTAAACCATAGTAAGTCTTATAATGACTGAGGAACAGAATTTTATTATTTCTTAGAAACATCAAGAGTTATTTGTTTGAAAATAGTTGGGACATCATAATTCATAACAAACCATTGAGTATTTTAAAGATTCAATTTAAATCTGCATTAAATTGACGCGACGTTTAGGAAGACTCGACAGACAATGAAAAAGTTCCATGTCAGTATAGTTATAGTTTTCTCTTGTGATTCCTAGTTTGTATTTTTTTTATTTTATTTTATACTGAACTAATTCGACGCGATTAATATGAGTAACAAACGTTTATGTGTATTATTTATTTACCAGTTCTATAGTAGTAAAAAGAACACGTCACGCTTAGAAAGTTCCTGCTGTCGACTTTTTTGATTGGCCAAAAATTTATTGCACGGAAATTCCGAAGTCTTTAATATTTCCGCTCTTTTATTCGCCTTTTCCTGCGTCCCCTGCATTTTGATGTTCTTTTTTTATCTTTTTATTTTGTATTGAGCAAAACGGCAACTCTGTTCAGAAAACACCGCGAATTAAAATATAACCGTCGCAATTATATTATATATTCTTCTATTATATATTATATATTCTTCATATAACCGTCGCAAATTAATGAGGTGGTATTCCTGGATCAACTCAGCCAAAAAATGTGAAAATCCTGCAGCAATGCAAGGTCCCGATTACACCGTATTATAAACTCAAAACGGGATCTGGACTTATTTGGTGTATAATCGGTAGATGATTACATCCAAAATTAACAATCTAAAATTAAAAACAACAACTAGACAGCATTATAATTTACTTACAGAAGAATATGTTTATTTTGTGAAATGAACAAAAGACATGAAAAATGCAGTGAGGAATATTACATATTGAAGAAAGAAGTTAAAAATTAAATTAATTATTATTTTTTATGTTACACTCGTTAAAAGCACTGTACATTTTCTGGTTATATATATATATTATATTACAAATATTAAAAAAAAAAAGCATTAATTATCGTAAAAATACACAAGTCTATGTACAAAATATTTCTTCCTTTTATGTAATGGGAAACGTTTACATTAATATATGTTTGAATTTATATAAAATTGTATTCCATTGTAACAATCACTAAAATACACCTTGCCTCGAAGGCGTTGTTTTAGTATCCTAGATTCAATATGTTTTTACTTGTGTCTTTTATTAGTCATACTGGTATTAATTTATTTTTCTTTTTCAATCATTTTTTTGTTATAAAATGGACTATTTATATAGGATTATTCCGTAAATAAATTATCGTAATAATATTTTATAGGTTAAATATTTACATTGTATTTATTTATTTATTTAAACGCTTTGTAGGCTTTTACATATATAAATATAAAATAAGACATATATTTTACAAAAAAGTAGCAAATAAAGTTAATTAAAAAAAATAAGAAAAATATGAAAAAACCGGTTTACACAGGAGAGAACAAATGTGCTTTTTTAAATCAGTTATATTCAAAGATATAACAAATCGTTAAAATTAATTCTCTTCACAAAATTACACCGCAAACTGAAGTGGTTAAAGAAAATAATCAGTTATTTTTCCAAAACAGCTGAAACAGTTTTAAAATACATTAAACTGTTACTGTAAAGGAAAACTATTTAGGATATTATTTCTAGAGAGGTGAGGTATTCTTTGTCCGAGGATATAGTCCTGTATGTAAATAATCAGAACAAGAATCCTAGACGAGTATTTTTAACTCGATGTCTACATTCAGGTGAAAATTTTAAAAGGAAATGGACTGTGGAAAGTCAATGATTGAGGTTTTGGATTCGATTACTGGGAAGGTTGATTCAATGAATTTTTAAAAAAGAAGTGTGGCCCCGTGAATAATCACGGGGGACAATAATGTCGCGGACTTAAGAGATCCGAGGTTCAAATCTCGCCCAACCACAACTTGTTTTTCGTTTTCTAACACGGCTGTTTACAACTAAAACAAAATGGTCTCTAAACTTAGATATTTGAGTTAATCATAATAACGCAAATATTTATTTTTTTAATGTACATATTTTTTAAATAGCATAATAATCTCAGCTAAGTCTGTTTAAGTCAAGTATTTATAGAACGGTTATTCTGATGGGTAATGGATGGTTAATTACCTTCAATACTGTGGTGGCCAAAGAAAAGATGGTCATTGTAGATGTAGCGTTTAATAAAAATAAATACGTCCTGTAGTTGGGGAACGCTAAACCTGAGTGCCGTTCGAGTGATTACTTTCAAACTCTTGCCGATTGCAACGTTCCAGGTGACTCCGCTCTATCTTACGTCATTACTGGCTCTGCAGTGACATCTCTTGAGCAGTTAGTGTCAATTATTCACCACAGCTAGTATACTAATAATAATAACCAATATTAAATTAATATTATTATTTTAATGTAACTAAATAATATGTACTGTGTGTTAAATTGCCAGATAAATTAATTTTGCCTACCGTTTAATGTCGTGAAATATTTATTTCCATCAAATGTGTGTTACAGATGATGTATTTTTAGACATTGACATGGTAAAAACTAATATATTTTTTATTTGTTTATTTTTAAGCTTGTAAAAAGGAAAAATCTTGTTCTGAAACCAGTCGGCAGATAAAATTTTTGTTGTGATTTTACACAAAATAAATATTTAATTATATTATTTAACATGGAATTTTTTTATGATTTTTATATATTAATTGGTAAACAGAATTTATTACAGATAAAAGAACGATTGTTCTGCAGACATTATTATTGTAAAAAAATACGGTCAATTTAATAGGTGACCTAATATTGATAAAAAACTAGTATTTATCCATTATCTCAAACATTAATAGTTTCAAGTCATGTAATAAAAAAATCCAGAGGCAAATTGGTTTTTAAAATAAAATCTACGAATTGTTCACGATAACCTAAATAATACGTACAAATTTTGCGTCCAGGCGGATAAAAAATAAAGTTGTGTATGTGAAATAAAAGCAAAATTGAAGCATTCCAAAATGTCCGAGTTGATTTTAGATACATTAGATTAATACAATTCATTTATGACAATGCTACTATAGATGTGAGGTCCCTATATGCTTGAAAAGACAAGTATATGAATCGTGCATATTGCCGGTGACAAAATACGGACTAGAAACCATGTCTATAACTCAAAAAAGTAGCCAGAAATTAAAATGCACGCAACGATCCATGGAAAGACAGATGCTCGGTGTTTGTCTAAGAGACAGAGTAAGAAATGAAGGAATAAGGTCGCAACCGGAGTCGCGGATATCATGGATCGTGCAGCGAAATTGAAATGGCAGTGGGCAGGACACTTGGCGAGACAAAATGATAGCAGGTGGACACCCAGAATAATAAATTGGAGACCATGGGCAGACAAAAGAAATGTTGGAAAGCCACAGAAAAGATGGGTCAACGACATTGCCTCTTTTGCCAGTAAAACGTGGATGATGAAAGCGAGTGATAGGAAGGAATGGAGACGTTTGGAAGAGGCCGCCATCCAGCAGTCGAGAGAATAAGTATGAAGAAGAAGAAGAAGTGTGAAATAAAACCAGAACCCTGGTCGAATATTTTTGACTTGTTTTATTTATTTATTTTATAGTATAATTGTACATTTTTACAATAAAAAAAAAATCACTTGTTATATTTTTACTAAAACTAAAATCCCACCAAGCCACTTTTTGTAGCTTGTTGGTGTGACTCAGTGGCTACTTTCAGGCTAAAATCCTGAAAAAGGAGATCGACTGGAGATAAGTCCGCCTTATGGTGTATTGTTTGAGGTTCAATTTTTAGATGATCACCTCACATTACAGGCAACAAAAGTGATCAAAATATGCTGTAATTGAAGTGTCATCATCTGTAGAAATGTACCAAATATGGAATTGCTCAGAGATTTTCTTTTAACTATAATAATTTTAATTAAATCGTTTATTAAGTACATTGAAAACATTAGAAACATATTTATTTTTATTATTTATACTTTTACATTGTTTGTATTCTTTTTTTATACAGAATAATGTTCCCTCTCACTGGGTGTCCCGTGCCGAGGGAAACATTTTACAAAATGTGAAACATGCCTAAGATTAGCTTTTTAACAAAGTTAACATAATAAGAACATTAAAAAAAAACGCAATTAATCCAATTAACCTAATTATAATTAACATAATAAACAATAAAGAACAAAAGTATTCATAAAAAACATAGCCAATTTATATGGACCAATTAAAAAAAAATCATAAACAGTGCATACATTTTACCTATTTGGCTTGATCCACTCATCGATCCGTGCGCAACCCACCTCCACTATCCATATCTTAATAGCAATTTTATATTGTGAGAGCTTACTAATTGGCCTTATGGATAATGAAAGTAAATTGTACACTTTAAGCGAGTAGTAGGTATTTTTATTTTTTTGCAGCATCAGGGTGGAGTATCTAGTAACTCTTGTATTTGTAACGAAAGGTAGAGAATATTGACATATTACAAAAGAGACGAAGAACATTTTAGAGAAGGTAATATAGAAGTCAAGGCATCTACAGGGCTTACGACCTGTCATTGGCTGGTTTTAAGTGGCCACTTTACACACTGTGTAACATTCACCGTTCTGACCATATTTGAAAATCTATATTCTAGTTAGAATGTTTATCAAACCAATATTAACAAGTGTCTTTGAACCAAGTAAACATACAATTTTCGCGTATGCGAGCACAAACATTAAATTGATTTTTATGAATGGTACAGGATATACAGGTCTAAAAATGAAGTTTTGAGAAATATCATTTTTATGTTTTCAAATCTATTGGGCATTAAAATACACTCATATTATAAAGGAACCCGATTAATACTAATAGCCTGTACTGTTTTGGAAAATCTAAAATGGTTTTCATTCATATTAAATTATCACCTTACTTCCATTAACTGACATCCACTCTTTAACCCCTGTACGCATTTTTTCTTGTTCAAGTATCTTAGAAAGTTGAGCCTTTACGTCAAATTTTATTACACAGAAATATAAATAATGCGAACTGCCGTCATTAATTTAAAACACATAAAAATTGACATCCATTATTTATATCCTGTACCCTTCATATGAAAAAAGATTATTACCTGAAGTCAGGGGCGAACTGTGTATAGAAGCGATTAAGCGCAGCTTACCATTATATTTGATCATAATAATATTTTTAATATTTTAATGTAATATGTATATATATAATAATATTTTACTGTAACTTTATTTACAGAAAAACAAACAAATAATTACTATTTCTTATAAATTATTGCCACCATTTGTATTTTTCTCCAAATATAAATCAAAATAATGAGCCAAGAAACTAGCCGATTACTCCAGCTTATTTCTTCATCCAAATAAGTGTACTATATTTTGAACATCTTAAACCCAGTGGCGGGATTTTTCCCCTAGAGTAAACTTTTAGATTACACTAATTCATTGAAGATTCTCGATTTGAAAAACAGTATTTCAAACATTATTTATAAAGGGCTATTTTTCTTTGAGATGATACTTTTGACATATACCTCGCAACACATGTGGCGCTTGACGCAGTCGTTTATAATACCTTATACCGACTGAATTCACTGTGCTAGCTATTTTCTATAAACTTTAACATAAGATATGTGTTCAATAATTGGATAATATGGCTACACAATATAATATATCACGAAGTTACGTCGTTTTAGTTGATTTCATAGATGAACGTTGTTGTCTCACACGGAACCATAGAAAAAATGCAATTTATAGTGTATGTACATAACTTAAATTATATTATGCACCCACTACGTAGGTACAAATAATTGATTTTTTTTATAGCTTACCTGTAAATAAAATCACTCTTCGTCACTGCCTGAAGAAGGGTTTATTAATGATTTGAATGGACTGTGTATGTTGTGATTATTTTTAAGTAGTAATGAATGTCGCAATGCTAATGCAACCAGATGCATTTATTTTCTAAAGATTTTTAAAACCAAAATTAAACTGTTAAAATTATGAACCGTATTTTTCAGATATAATTATTGTCACTTCGCTCCTGGCATTAAATAGTTAACTATTACCTATGATTAAATGGAAAATCGTACGTACGTTATCGATGAAAATTAAATAAAAAACTGTAAGATACTCGCTAATCTAATATAATGTTTGTATTATTATTTATCTGTGTATTAATGGTTTATCTAACAAGAGCATCCGATGATCGATATAGAATATCTATGTAAACAAAATAGATAAGACTACAAAAAATGTTTTTATAACTATTTCCACCAAACTTGTTTATATTATCCAAGTATTAATGTCTTTAGCTCACTCAGAAACATCATGGATGTTAGCACTCTTAAAAATGTCTACTTTGCGCTTTTCCAATCGGTGGCTGCTTATGGCATAATTGGCTGGGGAGGTTGCTCGACAATTGACATGAACCCCCTAATCAAGACGCAAAAACTTATTCTTAGAATTATGCTTTGGTGCCCTCCGACCTACCAATCTGAACCATTATTTCAATTGTTAAAAGTTGTTTATATTCGTCAAATCTATATCAAGAATGTATTGACAATTTTCTGGTCAGTCCCAACTGCCAACAGAATGCTCGCACGAGGTTTTCGCGTAACCTAAACTTTTTAATACCGAGAACGCGTACGATGTTTGCTCGGAGACACTTTTCATATATGGCTCCAAGAGTGTTCAACGGCTTGGATGAACATATTAAGTTCTCCAAAACAACGTCTTTATTTAAGATGAAGATCCATAATTAGATTGTATCGAGGGGTAGAGACCACTGTATGAGATTGCTTCGGGAATAAATATATAACATCGCTGCTGTCTTCATTATTATCCATATACGTATAAGTGTATATCATCACTGTCATACGTATTATTATATAACTTTTCTACATTCCATTTTTCGACATGTATAAATTTTTATTATTTATATTTTTCTGTTATTATTTTGTATATTATTTTGATTATTTTGCATATTGTCTTGATTGCTTGTATATTGTTTTAATATGTAAATAAATATTTTTGATTTATATATCGAAGAGTCCCGACTTAACACGGAATTTTCTAACAAGTCGGGACATAAAAAACATATAATTGTGTCTATGTAAAATAGTGTATTATGTGCATTAAATAAATAAATGGAAAAAAACAAATGAATAGTATTCATAATCATCATTCGCTTTCCGCATCTAATGGTACATAGAGCTCTGCATTGGTACACCAATCGCAGCGTATCTTAATCATTTTTGTTATATGAAGGTAAGTTGATCAGTCTTATGCTTCAGGTACCAGTAAAGGTACTGTGAAATATTCTCGTGTAAAAACATCATTTTGATTAAATTTTGTATCAAACATGTCGGGAACGACGTACTAGGCAACGCGTTGCCTAGTATGTAGGTGAAATAATTCAATAAGATGAATCTCACTTGCATAAATAAAGCATTCAGCTTTTTAACTTCACAAACATCAACAGATGAAAGAATTTATGGAATATAGATGTTCAAATATGGGCAGAATAGTGAATGTTATACAGTGTGTAAAGTGACCACTTAATAGAATAACCACTTAACTGTATAATTCATACTTTATAGACACAACGGAAAATTATAATTTAAGCCTTTCTTCTACCAATAATTAATTTCTAAACTAGGTTAAAAATATAAAAGTCAATGTTTTCTTTTTCTGACAAACTTTTAATTTGCTTTCATAATATTTCGTAATTTAACTATCAACTTAATTTTTTTTTTCTACATATATTCGTCATCTTTTATTCTTATTGTATTCAGATTTTTTACTCTTACTCATATTTTTTAAAACAACCTGAATGTAACATTCGATTTTTATTGATATGTTTTTTTATTTTTATATAAGTACGAAAAATATATTTTTATTTACGATTTTGGATTCCCGTGAAAACGGTCATTGCATTGGCCGCGCCCCTAGTACGCCACGATTCATGTTTTTAATTTCAACTTTCTTAGAAACCGTTTAAATTTTTGTAAAAAATCGTCACGAATCTTGACGTCATAATTATATTTTTTTTCTAGATGGATGTTTTTTATAATTTCTTTTTTAAAGTTATGTATGAAAACATTTTTCTACAATATCCATATTGATTTTAAAAATACATTTAATTTTTCTAAATCCATTTCATATATTTTTATCGGTATTCGTAGTATGTGATATTTCCCTATTATACGCGTAATATCGAACATCTGTAATTGATTTAATACATTAAATCTGACAGCATCTGCTTCTCCGGGATTAATTCCTTTTGTCCTTATACGTATAATAGTACCAAGCTATTCAATGCAACCTAGATAAATATACCTCATACCACCCGCATGCGCCAATTTCCCTTTCAACATAATTTCTATTCTTATACTCTCTGGGAACTCTTTCATTGTACCTGCGGGCAATCCATTGGCCACTTTTGTAGAATCGATCGCCATATTTAACTTTCAATAACAATGTTTTGGCGCGCTGTCAAAACACTTTGTAATTCATAGATCTAATTTAATGTTGGTGGCCCTTTTACGAACAAACGTAATTTTGGTTTGTGGGACTGTTATGAACGCACCCGCCGGAAGCGTGTCGTGCGCCTGACCACGGTGATTGAGATGTCAACCATGGGCACATTCGAAATTTAAATTATAGCTTCCGCGCCGTTGTCTATGGTCAAATTGTCAAATATGGCTGACCACAATGCGACGTGTGCAGCGGAATTAGTTCGTATTGTCACAAGAGAATGCTTCCAATAAATCGACGACACACAGTTAATACTCCAAATATAAATTCAGAGTACCTATATGTTTTTTTTACTCCATTAAGGTGATTCAGGGTTGATGCATTCTGTGGCTTTCTGGGTGTTCTAAATTGAGACATATCATTTTATTTGAGTTCTATTGTCACTTCAATCTATTAAAATCAAAAGCAACAAATATTATGATTGATTGTTTGCTAAATTTACGAAAATACGAGATTTACACAAATCGGGAATAAAATTATATTGAATATTTAGAACGAAGTTATTTTATTTTAATGATATAACTATCGATACATAAAATCAAGTATTTATTTATAGTTTTCGGGTTTAAAAACGAGCACAAGTAAAACGGCTATCAGATGGCGCTCGTTATTTTTACGTAATTATTATTATTATTATGTATAATTTATAAAGCACCATTTTCGTAATATAATACTTCAAGGGTGCTTTACATAGTGATTCCATAGATAAATAAATTTAATTGAATCTTTTTAATTTAAAATTTAATTATAAAAATTTATTTTGTTATCACATGCTACGGATTTATTCAAATGATTTAGAGAACAAGTGGGTTTTAAGCTTTTTCCGAAACATCACTTCACTCTTACGGTATCGAACCTCTGCTGGGAGAGCATTCTATGCCATAGGGTTTACGACCGCAAATGCCCGTTCACTGAATTTAGTGCGCTGTTTGCGTAGAGGTATACTAACTTTTCTCGCCGTAGACGTAGCTGATCTAAGCGTAAGACGCCTGTCAACTAGTTCATCTGGAACGCATAATTCTTAATCCAACAGAGTTCGACCCTCGGTGGAAAACGTAGGCAGTGTAATTCATACCTATTCCATGACATTACATACCTATTTCCTATTCTAAAAATCATTGCGTACAAGTAAAGCGTGGTAATGTTATACGTGCCGTTAAAATGATGATACTTTTACCATCATAATTTTGTGCTTATTAAAAAAAAAAGAAAATCTCAATTTGTTGCAACAGAGAGGGAAAACATTTTTGAGAAGGAAATACAAAAGTATAGTCATTTATAGAGCTTATGACCTGTTCGTTTAAGTGACCACTTTACACACTGTTCAATATTCATAGTTTGGCGTATGTTTAAATATCCACGTACCCTCAATTCTCCCATCTGTTGACTTTTGTCAAGTAAAAGAGCTACAACCTTTATTTCCCCATTGTTTTCTTTCTGGACATCTTACGAGATCTTCTAAACTCACGTCAACAATTTGACCGGGCTGTGTCGTGGACTAACTGATCAGGGGGCCAAGGTTTGAACCAGGCAGTTTCCTGTCTGTTGTGACACATTTCTGGACATGCGGCTACACGACTAGTTCCCAACAGAATGCTCGTGCGCGGTTTTCCTGTTTCTGTTGTGTTTCCTGTCTGTTGTAACACATTTCTGGACATACGGCTACAAGACTAGTTCCCAACAGAATGCTCGTGCGCGGTTTTCCTGTTTCTGTTGTGTTTCCTGTCTGTTGTAACACATTTCTGGACATGCGGCTACAAGACTAGTTCCCAACAGAATGCTCGTGCGCGGTTTTCCTGTTTCTGTTGTGTTTCCTGTCTGTTGTAACACATTTCTGGACATGCGGCTACAAGACTAGTTCCCAACAGAATGCTCGTGCGCGGTTTTCCTGTTTCTGTTGTGTTTCCTGTCTGTTGTAACACATTTCTGGACATGCGGCTACAAGATTAGTTCCCAACAGAATGCTCGTGCGCGGTTTTCCTGTAATTTGAATATATTAATTTCAAAAACACGTTTGACGTTTGCTTAGAGGAATTTCTCTTTTTATATATTATCAAGCGTGTTTTCCAGATGCACTTTGAAATATATGTATGTTTATGTAATATGTATGTTTATTTATTCATTTTTATTTTTGCTATTATTTAATTATGTACGTGCTTCCACTTTCCATTATGTTGTATCCCAACTCAACACAAAGCCTTGGCCTCAGAGTTTGGGATACGTTATTAGTTTTAAAAAAATAATATGTTTGTATTTGTATGAATTAATAAATATAAAAAATCAAAACTAATTTTTATTGGCGCAATGTTTTTCTCAGTTACTTTGCTAACTTTTGCATCATAAAGAACACAATTTTACGCTTTCAATATTCAACTAAAAACTGTCATTTTTGGTGACTATTATCTGAATGGCGACGAAACAATGAATGCGTTTCTATGTCCAAAAAAAAAATTAAGGAAAAATTCAAAATGTGTATTTTGGACCATTTATAGTATTTTTTAGTTCACGGCTTTTCGAATTTTTTAAAAAATTTAATAAAAAAAAATTTGAAAAATCAAACACGGAAACTAATACGTTTTAATACATCAAAATACAATTTAGTACTACAAGGTAGCAAATTGTTTAATGTAAATCTTTTTCTAAATTAAATTTACTAACCAATTCTTTTTCTTCTTACGAACAAAATGCAGTATAAAATGTTATATAAAAAATGTACACAGCGAAGATAAGTAGGTGTAGCTAAGGGAAAAGAGAGAGAGGCTTATTTGTGGGTTTAGGGAGAGGGAATATATCCAAAATTGGACTATTGCTCAGATTTATTTGATTATTAATATTTTATTTCAATTATTATTTACTGCCTTTTTAATTTCTAATATTTCTAAATTATTAAGATATTAACTGAACTTCTAACTTATAAACCGATGTTCCAAAAAGTTATTTCTCCAAACGTAAAAATATAACGTGTTTTCCAAAAAAAAAATAGTCAATATATCAATTGTATATAATTAGTTAGAAATACCACAGTAAGTAGGTGCAAGAAATCTATTTCAAGAGTTTAAATGTGTGGTACTCTGAGCCACTCAGGTGAAATTTAGCTCGGTTGGCAATAAATCTATACTTAATACTGACTGAAGTTAGAGAAATGACTCATAGTATGATTTTGACCTTGTGCTAATTATGCTATTTTAAAAACATTGATTTTCGAGATACTTACAAAATGTTTTAACTCAACTCAAGTGTAATCAGTGAGGCAAAATATGTGAGCGAAGGTGTATATTTTTAATCATATGATTTCCTGCAGGTAAAACAATTTTATGTCATAAATTGATTGTAAATTATTTTGTCAATAATTTTAATAAAAACGTTTTTACAACACTAAATTAAAAACAAAGGGTTACCTGGGCCTCGATTACAATGATAAGTAAACAAAGTTATCTTCTTGATGTTATTAAATATTTGTATATAACTGCTTACCGACTTTTCTATGTCTACCGGTTTCGAGACGTACCCGTCTCTTTGTCAGGACACCAATTAAACCAACATTCAAAATCCACCATACACCTTCACCATAGTTGTTGCATTAAAATATAAAACCAACACGATATGCATTTTAATAAGCACGTTCACTAATTAGGACAAACATGCACTGATTAGCGTATGAAAATATTTTATGTTGTTTGAAACCGATAAACATGGAAAAGTCGGAAAGTGGTTATATACAAATATTTAATAACATTTAGTAAAATATTTAACCACAAAGTTGATGTTTTACATATTAATAAGAGTTATCTTCGACTGTAAAATAAAATCGAATTTTATTTACGAAAACGGGTATATTAGTTTGAAAAAAAAGTCAGTAACTGTAATCGAACAAGAATATGAAAAAAATTGTACGCATTTTCTTTTTTTATTTATAATTTTCTTTATAGATAAAATTAAAGATAACTTTTAATTTCCCATTGTAATACGAGCCCAGGTTATTCCCTGAATTACGCAACATGTCTATGTTTCATATATTTAAATTAAGGTGATCAGTGTTACGTTTCAGGAACACTGAAATATTCAACTATATCAGGAATCGAACCTAGCACTTTAAGCATGGTAGGCGTATGCGCCAACCAGAGTCGGACTAAGACGTATATCCACTGGATTTACTTTTGAAAGATTTATTACATTAAAGTAGCCATCGAATCTAAAACACTAGCTTAGTACTATTTCACACTTAGAATTATACTCTTCGCCCAGACCGACTAAAATTTAACACTGGTGACTCATAATTGATACAAAGTGATTATTTTTTAAAAACTTTGTCTCCAATCAGTCAACATTGCCATTCGCCCATATTTTAATAAAATTAGCGGATATTTTAAAAGAGGTGAAGAACTTGAGAATGGTATATAAATATCTAAGCATTTATAGTGATTATGATGTCATTGCACATCGATAGGGACGAGGTTGTCAATTTTTTTAAAGTTCGAGATTAGCATTTAGCAAAAATTTACAAATCTGCTTTCCTTCCATACTTTTACTTTTATTTGCTTTTTATATATATTGATAATTTTTATGTTTTTTTCATTATGTATTTTTGTATTATTTAATTTAGTACGTACTATTATTTGGCATATGATTTATTGCTCCTATTTCCTATATTTCTTACTATAGTATTGAGTGAGTTTCTAGAAAACATATCTCAATTATCATTTCAATTATGCTTTTATATATGTATATATTCTTTTTCTGTTGATTTAAATGATTTTCTCATATTGTTTTTTTTAAATACTAATATATTTTACATTTATTTTGTTGACCTTAATGATACCACTATTTTGTATATTTGATTATATGTGATTCTTAATTTGTATTTAAAAAATTATTTCTGATTATCTTTTTTTGCATTGTATTCTTTGGAATATTATTATTTATTACATTTACCTTTTTTTCTAGGTTGTTATTCTATGTTATTTTAATTTGATCTAATTAATTTTACTATGTATTTTTATTGTTATTTATTGTGGCTTGACACGGGCATAGCCTAAAAAGCCTTAATAAGTTCATAACTATTTAAACTAGTGTAATTTTTAATAAATAAATTGGATAGTTTAAGCAATCATCAATGTTTAAACATCTACATCTATTGAAATACCTGTCAATCTTGATAAAATCTCGAGAGTTGAATTTAGTACGTGTTTAAAAAGATTTGGGTAACCTCATTTATTAGTTTAAGTTCAGTGGTCAGCATTTCGTGGTGACCTATGTACCAAATTTTGCGCATGACTCTTGTTGTATCACTGAAATGTGACCTTTTCAAATTTAAAATAATGTTACACAAATGAAATACCAAGTCTAGAAAGCAAAAGATTCTCAAACATTGGAAGCGCGTTTTACGTTGAAAAAATAAATAATTACATATAATTTTGACTTTCAACATTAAAAAATCTATGATTACTTGAGTAAAACCTAAATAATGTATTTTCTAATAAAAAGGGTTCAACCTGTCAGTAGAGTCACAGTGACACATCTTGCGCGAGGGTGTGATTCTTTAAAATGCTCAAAACGCCTAGTTGCATTCCATTGGGTACACTACTGACTAGTTCAACTCGTTAGCGTCCACAAACCCTGGATAATTACGATAATTACGCACGTAAGCATTATTCTCTACCTTCCGTAACAAATACAAGAGTTACTAGATACTCCACCCTGATGCTGCAAAAAAAATAAAAAAATAAATACAACCTTCGGTCAAAGAGGATTGACCTTCCACTCGGTCAAAGTGTACAATCTATTTCCATTATCCATAAGGACAATTAGTAAGTACTCAAAATCTAACATTGCTATTAAGAAATGGATAGTGGAGGTGGGTTGCGCACGGATTGATGAGCGAATCAAGCTAAATATGTAAAATGTATGCTCTGTATATGATTTTTTTTTAATTCGTCTATGTAAATTGGTTATGTTTTTTATGAATATTTTTATTTTTTATTGTTTATTATGTTAATTATAATTAGGTTAATTGGTTTAATTACGTTTTTTTTATTGTTATTATTTTGTTAACTTTGTTAAATAGCTAATCTTAGGAATGTTTCACATTTTGTAAAATGTTTTCCTCGGCACGGGACACCCCAGTGAGGGAACATTATTCTGTATAAAAAAAAAAAACAAACCATGTAAAAGTATAAATAAATAAAAATAAATTGGATCACACTCATAGCGGTGTGATCACAACAGGTAACGAGAGAATGAAAAGCGAGTTTTTAACGCCTCCAAACCAGAACCAAGCAGCTAAGAGACGACTCCGACAGAAAAATCCACCGGAGAAAGCAACGACAAACCACACTGGTCATATTTTCCCAGAAATCACTAGAGGGCGGTCATCTTGGCTGCAGAATATAAAAGTAGCGCGGTGCAAAAATGCTTTCGCTGCAGTGATC
Organism: Micrasema longulum; assembly: GCF_059751315.1. NCBI lineage: Eukaryota > Metazoa > Arthropoda > Insecta > Trichoptera > Brachycentridae > Micrasema > Micrasema longulum. Next base: position 1,474,037 of record NW_028277244.1, on the reverse strand, counting down.
GCCAACGTCGAGGAGACTCGACAAAGCACCGAAAAAATAATAAAGGTATTATCATCATCATCAAACCCAAATCTGCGCCTGATGATGCACAGGGCACTGCATTGCTAAAGTATATGAAGTGTATCTCGATCATGTGTTACAGGCAATCCTCCTGATATCGTCGGACCATCTTATCTCGGGCCTCACTACACTTCTGCATCCTGTTCTCAGCCTCCAGTAAATCACTTTATTCGTCCATCTACCATCCAACACTAGAGACACATGGTCTAAATATATTACGAAAATATACTAAATAACCCTTTCGAAATACATAATGTGATGAAGATGATTTTTTCTCAATTTTTTTTGCTTCTTTTACTGTTTGTAGTAAATAATTGTGAAATAAAAAATTTATATTTGAATCACTAAATTTGTGATTTTAAATTATATAATTGAATTCAAAATTAAATCATTTTGTTTTAAACTATTAAATATTTATTCAATTACTGACCAGTTTCGGAGACGGATGCTTTTTTTTAGACAAATTTTTCAAACCATGATATAATAACCTTATTTTTATTCTTAGATGTGGGGGTCAGTGCTATGCAAGCTCCTGGCGTCACTGCAATCTGTGAAGTTCTATTATACTTATACTTATTTAAATCTTAAAGTAGGGCACACATATCATACATGTTGTTATGTGTGTTCTAATAATAACATTGCAAATATATTTAATTTATAAATTGTTTATCACATATGTCTTGACCATTATTTTAAATTTTGATATGTTTTTTTCTTCATAAATATTTTTTTCCATTTCGTAATACTTTTTAATTGCTTTAAATAAAATTTAATTTTGTGACTTTGCCTTTTTCCTAAATGGAAGTCTAATTTTGTTCTTTTCTCTAGTATTGTGATCGTGTTCATGCTGGTTCCGATCAATTTTTTTCCAAAATTCTGTTTTTTTATTAGAGTTTATAATTTTATGAACAAATATCATTGTATTGTAAAATATTCTTTGTTTATATGTTAATAATTTCATTTCATTTACCATCGACTTTACCCTCGTGTATCTGTTTTTTTCAAAATGATTCTAAAGGCTTTATTTTGTAATACAGTTTATCTATGTTTTTTTTTGTTTGATAAAAATAAAATGCTACTACAGTAGTTAACGTTATGTTATGTATTGTATATAATGCCCTATCATCAAACATAAAACCTGCATTCTTCACAGCAAATAACATAGGTACATTATTATTATTTTCATTCATTATTTATTAAAAACATTATGCATGCATTAGTTGATAACATAGGCACAGTTTATAGTGGCACAACCAGGAGGTTCATAAATCGGGCATACTATACCAATTAAACGATAATCATAATTTTATTACAGACACTGGGCTAAAGGTTTTAAATATTTAAAATAAAATATTACAATTAGACGAAAAAGAAATCTAAAGAATTAGAAATGGGAAGAATAATATTTTTTTAAAATATGAATAATCAGATAAACAATATTTTTTATAGTCCACTCCTGTCTAATTTTAGAAGTGCAAATGATCGAATTTCAACTCCTTTCACTCCATAATAGGGTATTATCATTCAGGATGAATATCGGATTTAACCTACTCTTGAAATAAAAGATCTTTTAGAGATTCTCCTAGTGTTTATATAAACCCTTATAATGAATGTTTTCATTCATTATTTTCGTTTCGGAAACGAAGTTTCGTATGTTGGTAATAAATGTTGTCATAGAAGTTTACGAGTAATGCATCTATTTTAATGTTGGTAATGCCCCAGGCCACAGATAGAAATAAAAGGAGAATTGTCTATGCCTATTATCTTAAGCCCTCCCCTTACCCACTCCACACTCCAGCTCTAGGCACTGACAGATAAAAGTGAAAACGGATTACATCTTCCATCTCGAATTTCTTTTATTATTTTATGGTTAACAAGCTCTCCTAAAAATTAATTTATTATGATAATGATAAATTAAATCATTAATTTATCACAAAAAGTATAAATCACAACTCGTAGCGTTTGATAAGTGACAGGACGCCCTAAATGTAAACAAACGATACATAGAAAAGGGAAGCTATCTACAAAACTCTATAAAATCCATAGACATTGATGAAAAAAAATCCGATGACGTCACAAAACATCAGACGACGTCATACTTGATGACGTCACGAATTGTTTGTTTTTTGCAGCATTCAAATGACTAGAATTTAATCCTTTATATCTCCCTTATTTCTTAACAGATTTTAATAAGAATAGTACAAATCGGCTTGTGATTTTTTAGATTAATAATAGCTAAGCTACTAATAGCTAATAAAAAAAATCCATGATAACTGCCCATTTCACAGACACAAATTCAGTCGGTAATTAACCCTTTAATTACACAACTCCTTTGCATGAAAAAAAACACGTGATTTGATAGCTTTCTGCAAATAATGAAACTCATATTATTTATTTTTCATAATAAAATGATAAAAAACGGTAGAAAATTGGAATTTGGCATTTGTGTCACGTTCTGTTAAAATACCTCAAAATATTCTCAAATGTCTTTTTTTTTAATAGTTTTAAACTATTGATTTGCTTATTTTAACAAAGCGCGAAATATGTACTAAATAGCACGTATAAATATTTTTTACGATTTTCCCCATATTTCAAATACGCTTCTCTTTTAGTTTTACTGTGAGTGAATTTCAGATAAAGTATCTAGTAACGTCATCATGTAATTATCTCTTTGGGAGAAAATGTACTTTAATTTATTAAATGGTGTGTACCTACCTGTGGTGTAACATTGATTTGAAATGAACTTTGATGTATATTTATGATTTTTTTAAGCACTGAAATGGTTCGTAAAAGAACTGTCTAATGCTCCAAAAAGATCTCGATACTTTAATACCCGTATGCAGAGACAAACCTTAAGGTGAGGAAAGTACATTCTATTGTCTTCACCTTCGGGTTATTCTCTGCATTTGAAATTAGAATGTACTTCCCTCACCTTAAGTTTTGTCTCTGCATACGGTAATAAGTGTTTGGTGTAATCTGAATGATATGCACCTAAATGCTGGAATATAACGTTGAGACCTACCACATGTTTATTGACTTCAAAGCGGCATATGACAGTATGAAGAGGTCGAAACTGTACGAGGTGGAATTGGGGATTCCTAAAAAACTAATAAGACTCACTAAGATGACAATGTCTAAAACACAATGCTTGGTGAAGGTTCAAAACAGCAAGTCAGATCCATTTCAGACGTATAACGGTCAAAAGCAAGGTGATGCACTGGCATGCCTGTTGTTTAATATTGCTCTTGAAAAATCAATAAGAGATGCAGGAGTAGAAACAACAGGAACTATTTTTAGAAAGACCACCCAAATATTAGCCTATGCAGATGACCTAGACTTAATCTCCAGAACTGTCCCGGGATTAAAAGAGGATTTCTTAAAGCTTGAAATGACTGCAAATGACATGGGTCTTAAAATTAATACATCTTAGACTAAATATATGTTTGCAAGAAAGTCACAAATAAACTATGTACAACAGGCAATTGACGTTGGGTCACACCACATAGACAATGTCAATACCTTTAAATATTTAGGTACTGAAATGACTAATGATAACAATTATAGTACCGAGATTAGAGCACGGCTATTGGCAGCAAACAGATGTTATTATGGCTTGTTTAAACATCTGGGATCCAAATTGCTCACTAGAAAAACTAAGACCATTATTTACAAAACTCTTCTCAGACCGGTCATTACATATGGTGCCGAATGCTGGGTTATGACTAAAAGAGATGAAAATATGGTATTAGTATTCGAAAGAAAAATATTTAGGAAGATATTTGGTGCTGTCAACCAAAACGGAGAGTGGAGGAGACGGTTTATTCATGAATTAGAGGCACTGTATTGCGAACTCAACATTGCACAATTTATCAAAATAGGAAGATTATAGTGGTTGGGCCATGTGCACAGAATGAATGATAACCGTACCGCAAAAAAGATTATTTATACCACTCCGGAAGGCAGACGAAGCAGAGGCAGACCAAAATTAAGATGGCTGGATAATGTGGAAATTGACATAAGAGCGATTGGCCTGACAAACTGGAAAAGAGCCGCGGGGTGCAGGAACGAATGAAGACAAATTCTGGAGGAGGCCAGGGCCCACAACGGGCTGTAGCGCCACTGATGATGATGCACCTAAATGTAAAAAAATGTTACAAGATTACATTTACAAAGAAAAGAACAACAAAAGATATAATTTACAGTATTAACAATATGATCATTCATTCAGTTAACACGATTCGAGATCTAGGAATAACTTTCGACTCACGCTTGACATTTTCCACTCATTTTAATAAAGAAAAAGCCCCAAAGATGTTGGGATTTATATTCAGAATATTCAAATCTTTTAAATCTGTATCGATAATTTGTTTATACAATTCATTAGTTCGTAGTAATTTGGAATTTGGATCTGTAATCTGGTCACCACATTACATAACACACATTAATTTATTGATTGATTGTGTTTATTTTGTAGAACTCCATACTTAAACTTATAATATTAGAAATCAAACACCGATTTGAGTCTACTGAACACTTTATTTTATTTTTACAAATATAAAAACAAAATTTTCGTGACAATTGTTTGGCCTTGTTAGGGCATTTTCAAACGAATGTGAAGATAAGATGGATTGAATGTCCTTATATAGTTATATAATACAAGGTACTTAAGTAGAAAATAAAAATAATCTTATGAACTATAGCATGTACATTAATCATTATTGAGGGAAAACAAGACTTAGCCTCGCCCTTCATTCAATCCATATAACCTTCATATTCGTTTAAAAATGCCCTAACAAGGCGAAACAATTGTCGCAAAAATTTTGTTTTTTTATATTTGTAAAAATAAAATAAAGTGTTCAGTAGACTCAAATCAGTGTTTGATTTCTAATATTATAAGTTCACATTAATTTGATTGAATCTGTGCAAAAAAATTCTTCGCATCCTAACATTTAAATATAACCTGGGCAGAACCCTTCAGTCTTATGATCAGCGCCTAGAACATTCGGCCTAGATAAGTTGGAATTTAGGAGACAGATTTTAGACTTGATATATCTTTATAAAATAATTAATTATATAGGTAATGTTGATTCTACATTTTGTTTAGAGAATGTACCCCACAATGAATGTACAATGGCAATTGAGATCACACACAACATTTTATCTTCCAACCTTCGATAATTTTATTTATTTATTTTAACACTTTATATACATATACATACAGTTAATATACATATAAGGGCGGGCATATTGCCTTAAGGCAATTTTTTCCTACCTACACAAACCGTTCAGTTTGCGAAAATCACAAGTACATGGACATATTGAATTTTACAATTTTAGACAAAAAATTAAAAAAAACATTAAGATAATAAAAATACATTAAAAAAATAATACTATGATGAGAGGAGAGGGGATGGAAAGGAAAGAAGAAGGATAAATGAACAACTTAAATATTTGGATACTGACATTTCAATCTTGACTTAAATGTAAATAAAGAAGGGGCGTCTCTAACATTAATAATAATATGGCACACTTTAATGTAATTTAATCGCGTATGTTAAGATTGTATAATAATGAAGAAATTAATTCTGATATTGATATCTTTAACGATACATTAAATAATTATCGGAAAACTGTAACGCAATTTATAAAATCAAATAGTTACTTAATTTAGTTGGGTTAAATAATTTGTGATAACCTGTTAGTAATACTTTATTGTAATAACGTTTGTAAAAATCATAGAATTCAACTAAGCTAGCCAATTAAAACAATCTATTTTAAACAATTTTTTTTTCTTTATTTGTGCATGCTGTGTTCACATTTAATTGATGAACGATATCTAAAATTACAATTTTTAATTTTTATACCAATGTAATATGTATTGTTTATTGTTTGTGAACCATAATAAATAAATGAATGAGGCTATAAAGGGTTTAACAAATATTTAGTGGTAAAAATTGTTTTTTTTTTTCTTGTGGAATACATTATTTCAAGTACCAGCAAGTCTTTAATTCGTTTTTTAAATTACCGTAACAAAAAAAACGTTAGAAAATAAAAATCGCCATGAACGTTCTAGAGCTTTTAGTATATCTTATTTCTGGTTGGTCGAACGTTTGCCAAGCGGTTGCCAAGTGAGCTGGCCAAGTAACGCAACAGGACAGCCACATACTTATGTAAGTTATGTTGCCCCTTTGCGACACTATCCGACTATCCAACAATCCCATCAACCCACTGCGCTGCCAATACCAGAATTGATCGTTGATTACAAACATCAGGTAAGATTGAACTAAATATTAATCGCCCAGAACAAATCTCACTCCACTTTGATGATCTGACCTGTTACGAGCATTCGACTTCTTCAATCCGAGAAGTTAGCGCAAGTTACAGAGTTCGTTTCTGTGAAGTGAAAATGAAAGCGAAATAAAAAAATAGCATACCATCACGCCGTTTCTCCGTAATGGTAGGCAGAAAAGATAGATCGCCACATCACTCTATCTTTGCATACAGATCTCGCTTCATTCATTCATCTTCTCATGCACGCGTGCCAATTATTCCGACTTTTAACATGTCCATCTTCAAGTATCAGTTGGATTTTTCGGTCTTCCTCTATTTCTGCATCCATGAGCATTCGCATTGTAAATATTTTTAGCCGTTCTTTCGCTTTACATGTCCACACTAATGCAGTGCTCCTTTCTTGATATTGTCGATGATGCTTATCTCAGCCTTACATAATGTACGGATCTCGACATTTGTGCATCTATTGTACATAGTTTTACCACACATTCGCTCGAGAGATCGCATTTCGACAGCATTGAGCCTATTTTCATCCCTGTTTTTCCATACTTCGCCCCTATCCATCAGGGTCGGGACTAGGACTCCATGAAAAGCGAAATCAATGACGTATAATTAAATAGTCACGCTACGAGCACGAAAATGGCATTTTAATTCGTTGGCTATTAATTGCCTTCCTAACTTTCATTCTAACGGACCTTTATCGTTTAAAAAAACCGCAATTTCAATTGAATTTTACTCTACTGCTTTCATTGCTCCTCTCTTTTGCTTTCTGAATTTGGCAAATTATGTATATGCAAGGTTAATATCGGATATTGTCATTATTTCTTATAACCGAATTGCAATTACAAAAACAGTAGCAACAACCGTTCATTTCACTAATTCAGTTACAAAAACGTAGAAATAATATTGACTCCATTTTCATGTTTAATTTAGTAAATGCATTGACATATAATGCTTTATAGGGGAAAACATTAAAAAAAGCAGTGCCACGAAAACGCACCCATAGTTACTAAGAACTGTTTATTTAGACCAGGGCAGCATTCAACGAGCATGCATATGCTAACAAAAATTGAAGAATACTCATTTTTGGTAAATTAAAATGTTTGTATCTTAACATTAACAATCAACATTCGTATTTGGTGGATCCTAATCAGGTTCTTTCCTTAAATTCCTTATAATTTCAACCCATTTATTTAATTTAGCTGGATTTTTAGGAACGAAAAGATAATATTAACTTAAGTTTATTATGTTTAAAAACCGAAACCCTATCAGTGCATCACTTAAACTAAGAAGAGCTTTGCAATTGCACCGCTAGGCGTAGTTTGACGTTTACAAAATACAATATTTATATTTGAATATGAATTGTTTCAAGCTTTTTTAATCACTCATGAACCAATAAAAAGTTACACAATCCTTTTTACAAAGTTTATCCGAAAGGTTTTTACACGTTTCTATGACACAAGTAGGCGATTTTGTTTCGATTCTAAAAGTAACGCCTAGCTGGCGATAGAATAACGACTAAATACGCGTTGGGCATCATGACTGAGCGTTTGGGCATAAGTTTAGTGTCAGCATTTTTGAGAGCGCAGGGCATGACTATGTATTAATATATCAATCCCTAAATGTCTTTTTTGATGTACCAACGTTACTGGAACAAGTTGCATTTAAGGTTCCGATCCACCGGTTATGAAATAATAATGCGCTGTTCCTTGATCAGCACAGCACAAACTATGGCTTGCACGCACCAATGTCCCGATTGTGTCGCATTATAAACTCAAGACAAGATCTGGAATTTCGTGGTGCAAGTTTTTCTAGATTTAAACAATCACAAAGTAGACCAGATCTTGTCTTGAGGCAGTAATTATTATTTTATTTTTGTCGTAGCTTTAATTTAATTTCAATTGCACCTGTATTTATTATAAAGCAATGAATTTCCCGTTGTTAAATGGACCAAAAAAGTCCGTAAATAAATAAATAAAATCCAAAATCTCTCAAATCGATACGATACATTGTGTCAATACTATTTAAAATGTATTTTCTCAAAACAAACGATTTGGGTAGTTAGGAAGAATAAATACCCACCCTCGCGTCTATAAAACTGTATATGTATATATAGAAAATGTTTAAATAAATAAATACCTAAATTTATTTCAACAGAGAGAGAAAACATTTTTGAGAGTAAATTGGCCACTTAAACCAGCCAATGACAGAACATAAGCCCTGTAAATGCCTTGACTTTCATATTCCCTTCTCAAAAAGGTTTTTCCTCTCTGTTGAAATAAATTTAAATATGAATAACTTCCTAGGGAGGAAATCCAGCCAGTCTGCAAGCATTTGGACATACTCAAACATTGTTGAAATAAATATCTACTCAATATTGGCAAGAATTAAACAACCGCGCTTATTGTTCTAACAAATTATTTTCATGAAATAAGCCAGTCATCATTAATATTTATTATTGTTTTGAATAACTCATCCGTTGAAATATTTGTGCAGACATGCAGCTGTTATTTAAACACTTCATTAGAAATACTATCAAAAGTTGGCTATGAAAACGAATTAGAATTAGACATTATATTAATTTCATGGGTGGGATTGACTTGTACGTAAATTCTAAATAACAACGTATAGAATTATAATAGTCTAGAAACCGCTTACGCGCATCAAACTGAAGCTGACTAAATTACTCACAAATGAGTAGTTTTACGTTTTGGCCATTTGTCGTTACTCTGTAGACGTAGCTTAGTACGCAATTGCCGATTTAAATTCATTTATACCGTGTTGTGTCGTTTGTGAGTGTCAAAATACTGCTAGGATTTTTAAAAAATAGGGTGAGACCACATTTTAAGTGTAAGCAGCGAATTCACAAATAGTTTTATTCAAGAATTTGATTATTTTACCCTCTGTCAGATTCTTAATAAAAATAAATTATTACATCTTATATGTTTTTATTTACTCTTTTCTTTTCTTAAAAAAAAAGTTGTTTCTAATGTTTAACTCAATTTTATTTATTTAACTCAATCTTCATTTTTATCTTCCACTAAACTAAATATTTATTATTACTTAAATTGATTTTACACACTTATTTTATATAATTATCATTCTTTCATAAGATGGTGGAGTTTTATAATTGAGGATATATATAAAGAATGTTAGTAATGCTTTCTTAAAAAATTTATGTATTTTATGTATCCTTGTTGAACTTCCAAATAAATAAAAAAACAGGGTAGACTTTTGTTAGTGTCGCCAGGGAAGTCGATTTTTTACCCGGCTTTCTACCAATAAACCTTAGTTTAATATTAAACGGTGTTCATTAATTCAATTATTTAACTAAATGATTATTTCATTATAATTACAAATAATAAATATATATATAATAAATAATACTTTTTTTGGGTTTGCCTAATAAAAGTACGTAAGTCAGTAAAATATTTTCTGTGGTAAAACATAATAAAACATCACACAAAAATATATTATATTTGTGGTATGATAATAAATTGTTCGTCGTCTGGTAACATTACGCGGCCACTTCACACATGCGCGCAGACGGGGAGTCAGACTTTTTGACACAATCATAATTTTTTTCACTTCGTGATATAACATTTTTCACTATTTGCATAAACCACTTTAATTAACAAATTCATCTTCTCCGGTGCCTTGTCGGGTCTCCCCGATTACTGTAGCGAAAGCATTTCTGCCATACGCTCATTTTACATTCCGCGGCTAGGACGCGGACGACTGCTCATCGAAGTACACGCCGTAGTGATTTCTGAGTAAATATGACCGAAGTGATTCCCCGTTACCTTCTCTGGTGGATGTTTCTGTTGGGGTTACCTTTCCTTAGCTGATTGGTTCTAGTTTGGAGGCGCAAGAAACTAGCCTTTCGTCCTCTCGTTATCTTCTGTGATCACACCGTTGAGTTTGATTACATTGCTCGAAGTTCGCGACGTGGACGCTAACGAGTTAGACTAGTCAACGGTGTTGCTGGTGGAATGTAACTTGGCGTTTGCAGCATTTTAAAGAATCACACCCTCCAGCAAGATGTGACTGTCTGCGACCTTACTGACAGTCCGAAACCCGTACAAATTTATAATCAAATATAATTCTTATTTGTTTTAAGTGGTTTGTATTTTTTTTTTTAATATATTGTTATTTGTCACATTCATATTGTTTTTGTTAATCTTTTTAAAAAATGTTTCTACGCTTTTTGAGTATTTTCAAATTGTTAATTTAACTATTTTCCATTGCATTTCATTAATATTTCCGTTAATTTTTTATTGATGCTTGATATCCCGGATTTGATTTTTGGCAGGCGAGTTGTGAAATATTGGCTTTAAAGGTGGTTTTCAAGTTATATTTTAGTATCCATGGATCGACACCTTAGATAAAAGACTGATCACCTTGCCTTCAATGTTATAAAATTGATCCAGATCCGCTGCAATATGCATTACTATATGCGGATGTGCATGCATGTAGGGAAATGTTTAAAATAATTATAGTCATTAGCTGCATTAGATGATCACTTTGCATACTGTGTAACACAACTTTCTACTTTTATTTGAAAATCCATATAAGTACAGGCAGAATGGGAAAGTTTAGACCTACGGGAAATTAGATATGAAAAATGTTTTCTTGCGTGCGGTAAAAATTAGAGCATTCAATTTTACCGCTATTTATTATCCTGAAAATGTACAGTAAAATACTTTAATAAAAACAAATTATTTTGAACAACGTCACTAGTTCATATGAATCAATCAATAATAAGAGATTTTTGAAAGATTTCCGGTTTTCGGCTAGTCAACGGACCAATCGGCAGAACTGACCGAGAAGAAGCGGATGAGAACTTGAGACGTCTCGCGCGTAGTAATTTCAGAAAACTTTAAAAATCATAGCGCTGATAATACGATACATGAAATTAAAAAAAAAAATTGACTCAGTTTAATAGTATATTAACAGATAAAATAAAACACTCAACCTCCTGACTGTGAAGTGTTTTACGTACATAATTACTTAACCCGGGCAATGACATATTTATTTTTAAAATCTACCAAAAAAAAATATGCACTTTGGCGGTCTTCCTGGGAATTAATTAACAAACTGGATAACAGAAAAATTGGATAAAGGTTTTTTTTTTTTTCAACAAAATTTAAAAAACACTTAAACACAAATATTAGTTTTGAAATTCAGCTTTCGTTTAGTGGGTAGATAGAGCTTGCACAATTTTTATTTTCATGTCATACTCTTTATGTGATGAGAAATGTGGGATTAGGTAATGAGTTTGGAAGGAGACAAGAAGAGCATCTGGGAAAGAAATTATTTTTTTAATTAAGGGAAACTAGGGTTCAAAGAATATTTAATAATATTTCAGACGTTTCTGAAAAGTGAAGTAAACATAGCATAGGCTCTGCTTCCATAAACTAAACAGCTCCATCTCTGTAGACAAAATATCTGATATTAATTCCGTCAGGGAAAAATCTAAAATTCATCTACAAATATTTGGACGTATCCAAAATACTGTTAAAGTTCACTAAACTTAGAAATTCATTATTCGTTTAAGCATACTTTCATAATACAATCCCTACGATAAAGAATATCATATAATAATAAAAAGACCCCATCATACGTCAATCTTAAGAATAATTATTTTTTATTCATTTTCTAAGTGATTTAATTCATCTTCTGGGTGGTTTATTTAAAATTGATTACTTGTCAGTGGTTCTAAAACTGTTTTAATTCAATCCGTTAAAAATATTTACCTCTTCATTGCATTTCGTAACTTTACTTAGTGTTGCCGACGTAACGCAGCATATGTATTTCCTGGATTAATAAATGAAGTTCTCGAAATTAAAAGCCATCATCGGGAGAAATATTCAAAAGTGGATTTTGTCTAGGGGAAGAGACTATTGCAGAAGACCGCTTTGAGATATTGCATAAATTCATTTATCATTCATCATCAAAATAGTGATATGGAATTAATATACATGTTATGGTTTTTATTTTGAAATAATATGTATGCTTCCACTTTCCATTATATTATATCCTAATACCTGATACATTTTACTATCCAATGTTTACAAACAATATGGCACATTATAACCTTCTTGCGAGAATGTTAAGAATCTATAACAAAATAGAAAAAAAAGTTAATATTAACATTTGTCATGATAAAGCAATAGATTATAAAAAATATATTGCTATGTTCCTTAAATCAAATGTCTAATCTTTATTTGTATGTATGTAAATGAATTTTGGTTTATTTTTTTACATCTTATATGTTCTTATTTTCTCTTTTCTGTTCATTAAAAAAAAAACAGTTTTTTATTTTAAACTTAATCTTCATTATGACTTAAATTAATTTGATTAAGCTACACACTTATTTTATATAATTTATGAAAGATAGTTGAGTTCTATAATTGGGGATATGTACAAAGAATATTAGCAGTACCAACTTACAAATTATATGTATTTTATGTATCCTTGTTGAACTTCCAAATAAATTCCAATATTTTTTTTTCCAAATAACTCAAAACACGGCTTTTGGTCTCAGAGAGTTTGAGATTTGCTATTATTTCATGTTATATTTGACAAAAAACATTTCTTTTTAGTATTCGAGTGAAACCAAATGTAAGACCGACGGTATTTTAAACAATTTCCAGGTATGTGGAGGAAGTGGTTCTACTGAACCGCAAATATTCCACTGTCTCTGGCCTGGCACCTAAAGCAAGGTTCTTGCATCAGGTGTCAAACTTCCCTTAATGTAAATATTGTGTTGTAAATATTATATAAAACAGTGGTATCGATAGAACTAAATAAATAATATAATTAAAAAAACAACGGATCCTAATAAAAAAAAAACGTTTTGTCTTTGCTTGAGCCTTCCGTTACTGCGCCCAAAACATTATCGGGTCGCGGTGCTGTGCAGTCGATACACATGCAAAAATGAGAGATTTTTAAACAGCAAAATGAAATATCTATAAAAAATTATTTCACTTATTTATAGTTGAAGTCAAAGGTGTTTATTTTTCAAATCCAATTGCCAAAATATGAAAAAAAAAAAACTTTTAAATCACGCTCGCAGCACGAGCGAGAGATCCACCCTTAACGAAACTCGGAGAGCTACTGTGGAGTACAGGCAACATTGCGAATCGTGCATTTGATGCATGAAATAGTCTGTCTAGTTCCCAAATATACCTGTTATATCGAGAGTGAGACGTAGAAAGTGTGTGAGACAATCGTATATTCGGTACTCTTTTACTTCATATACCGTGACATGCAAAATTTTTGAATGTATCGGTGATTTATTCCGATTTTTTAAAATGCTTTGCCTGTGCCCAATAATTTATTATAAAAGAAAAATATATTTTAACCGATATTTAAATGTATAACGGAGGAATGCCGAAAATTTTAACCTAGTAGTTATTACATTTATTGAGATATTAAAGTTATTAGATGTAATATGTACTAGCTACACATCACCGGAAAGGAAGGGTTAATAATTATAAAATAGTTTCTGTAGAAGCGCGTCCCATATTTTGGAAGCCGTTGGATCTCGGCTAAGTAGCCGAACCACCTTATTCTAAAGCCTTTTCTCAATGGGCACTATGGGCAGGCCACACATGACTGTGCCTTTAATACCCGCGATTCTCTCACCATTTTATGCTTAATGTGTTTCTAAGTGCTTAACAATTCATCAACATCTCTGCGCCATGCATCAACGCGCTTATTGTAGCAGATATGTTGGACCACTGTTAAATACTCCAGAATTTAAGCTGATTAATATTCCAACGTTTAATGGATGTCTAACTTTTTATTTTAACTATCCCACGCCACAAGTCAAAAATTGCATTTTTTGAGGTCTGTGTGCAGAAATGTTCCTGTATATAAATGTTCTATCCGCGAAAACAACGGGATAATTTATCATTAAAAATATCAATGTGGTCTTATAAACAAAAATGACAACGTTGTAAAGATTTTATTTTCTCAAATTCAAGAAATAAAAATGGAACGATGTTCACTATGTCATTATTACTATAGGAAAAACATTTAAAACTACAAGGTATAATTATTGATTAATCTTTAAGTTATGGCTTTGTTTTTTTGTATAAATGTTAGTTTACTGATAGCGCAGATGTGTGGGTAACTCCTGTAAAAAATTAGTTATTTTGGTTGTGTCAATATTTTTCTGGGGATGCGCTATATTTGAAATATAATTTTAAAAAAACATAATATTATCTAAATCTCAGTTTAAAAAATATGTATGTTGCAAATAAGGTAGTTCTTAAAAACATTTTAGTGTATCGTCATACTCCTGTCCACACCCAACGGTGCATAGGGAACTGCATTATCACATTAAATCGTCGTTGAACATCAAATATGGGCCATGTGACTCGGAGCACATTCTGAGAAAATCGATAAAAACGATTTTTAAAAAAACTAAACCGAAAATAACACTTCTGTGTATGGACAAAGTAGGAAAAATACAGTGTTTTTCAATAAAGTAATATATTTGTATTTGTACATCGATCATCGAATTTGCATGTTGGTTTAATTGGTGTCCTGACGAAAAGACGGGTACGTCTCGAAACCGGTAGACATACAAAAGTCGGTAAGCTGTTATATACAAATATTTAATAACATTTAGTAAAATGCTTGACCACAAAGTTAATGCTTTAAATATTAATAATATATTATTTAATAGTTTGTCGCGACAAATGTGTTTTATTTATAATGTATTAATACTCGTATTTAAAAAAAAAATAACAGAATCGATAATATATGTATGATCATTACTTGAATACCACTGTTATTATAGAATCCATAATGACTAGTAACATCATATACAATGCTACCGAATATATAAAAAGATGCATACATTTTGATATGATTGATCATGCGTATAGTGTAACTATTTAGGTACATACTCGTTTTAAGAACTGTAAAATTTATACGCTTTATACTTTGTTTTGTAATATCTAAAAAAAAAATATTGATTCATATTGTATTAGGTAAATTATAAACACTTGCCTGCTTTACAAGATATCAGGTTCTCGCTATCCTAGACGACCACGCTGGCAGCTTGATTTAGATCTTCACGGTTTCAAGCTTTTAGAAATCAATAGCTGTCCATGTGATGATGAGACACCCCAAGATGTCCCTCATTTGTTGGTGTATTTTCCCATTTTCATCTTAGAGCGAATGCAGCTGGAGGCGCGATGCAGAAGTCTGGATGAGGACCCAGAAGATATCGTACCAGTAATAAGTCACAAGGATTTATCGCATGAGGTAATATCATTCATGGTAAAAATAGTAAAGGTGATTGTTGAAATAAATAAAAATAAGACCCAAAATGCCGAACGCTCTTAAAGTGGAACGGAAGATCTGTTGATGCCTGTAAATAGTCCGGCTTCTCCCGTATGAGTTTCCACCACCAGATCCTCACACTATAGTCAAAAAATTAGAAGAGACATACCTTTTGCAGTTAATATAAGCCTTGTACATTATAAGCAAGGCAAAAAATATGCAACTCCTTTATTTAAAAAAAGACCACGCTGACAGTTCGTCAACAGTTCATGTCTCGTCTGTACTTGAGACAGGGGAGAGTGCCAATGAAACGGACGTCCTATGAAATGGACAATTACAGTGACTCGATTAATTTCATTGTGTAGTGAAGACGTCAGTGAAATTTTTGGGCCTGAAAAGTATTTTTTTGTTGTTTTTTACCAACTCTCAAAAACATAAGCGTTGTGTAAGGTTAGGATATGTCAATTACTGGCACTTTAAGGTACATTAAATAGTGAATATGTTTTATTTCTTTTTTAAAGTAATTACGATACTCGAATTTATTTAAGATTTTGAGTTCAATGAAACGGATTTCCGGTATTTGATATGTCGGTGTCCGTTTCATAAATATATTTTTATATAAAAGTGAAAATTTTGCTTGTAGATTATTACAGATCATGAGTTTTGGACAAAAAAAGGATAAGACTGATGGCACAGTTATTAACACATTGTATCCCGGAGCCGTGTAAACACGTGAATATATAACCACGCGTTGTGTCCCGGTCCTGTGTTTTCACGTGGTTTACCAGCTGTCTAAAAAAGTGCATTTTATTGGGATCTAGTGACTTTTATTGGTACGTAAAAACACAGGACCGATACACAACGCGTGGTTATTATAATCACGTGTTTACACGGCTCCGGGATACAAGGCACAAAAAAAGGAGTGAGACCCTGTATATATGCGAACATTGCAATGTGGCTCTCCATAAAGGCCAACGTTGGCAAAATTATTATACAAAAATGACTTAATAAATTGTTTCGGAAATTGTTTGTGCTAGAAGTTTCAATTGATTTAACCCAGTACTTTAATAATTATGGATTCAATTCCCGCCATGTGTAAGAAAAAAAATCCAAAAAAGATTTTATCTCAATTGGTATCATGTAACCGACTAAGTAGGTACCATGACCTAAAAAAAATATATAATATTCCAAAGCTTTATTTTGCAAGGTGGCAACCCGCGCAAAAGTCGATAAAACAGGTTGCTACTGGAACGCGTTTTTCTCTTGTCAAGATGGCGGTGACAAGATATACGATTTAAACTGGACAAGGCGAATCACACGAAATACGAGATGTCACCTTAAACCAGAAGGATTGGGGCCGAGTCGTGAGTTAAAACCCCATACTTGATTTAACCAATGTAGAATTGAACGAAGCACTAATTTTATCATAATGTATACAGGGCCCCGACCATAGAATTAAGAATAGTACAGAAGGAGCATAGAATCACATTTGAATACATCGGGCTGTGTCCAATAATTACCCCACTATGCCTCACTTTCACCTCGCGCATTCGTGATGTCGCCGCGTAATGTTGCACGACGGGAAAAAAAAAGCAATCTGTTAATTTCTCTAAAATTTTATTGTGCACGCGGAAATATTGATTGTTTGAGTCAACAGAGTAGATAAGTAAAGAGTCATTTAATAAGAGTAATTGAATTGATGATTTTTAAATTTATAGTATATAACAAATTTTATTTTACATAAAACGGATATTTTTATATCTTTGAAGATAATGTCGGTCAAATGTCCACCACAGAGTTGTTTAATCCAAGGTCCAATTTTCATTATTTCTCTTATCAGATGACCAAAGTAGGGTGAAAAAATTTACTACTCTGGCAACACTAACGAAATGTTCATTTTGTTTCTTCGACAACTTCAACAAATTTTTAAGTAATGCATTTGCTACTTAAACATTCGTTTGCTAATTACACATGAAATGTGATACCATCCTGTTTCTTTTAGATCTTAGCAGTATTTCTACACAAAGGAGACAACACGGCATAGTTGAATTCAAATCAGGAGTTGCGTATTGGGCGACGTCTACAAAGAAACTAATGGGTCAAAACCTAAACCTACTCATTTATGAGTAGTTTAGTCGCTTTCTGTTTGATGTGCGTATGCGGTTTTCGGACTATTCTTAATTCTACGGCCCCGACCTTTCTAATTCTAATTTTTATGTCACGTTCATGCTACGAAAAAAGTTTGGAATCTATTTTTTTTTCTATCGCATCTTAAAAATAAAATTCAAGCATTCGGATGAAGAATCCACCACATATTATATTATATTGGGAATTATCCCGTCAAAGAAACATATTTCACATGTATTTCAGTATAAAGCGAGGAGTAGTCGCAAAGTAGAAAATACTTACTTCACAAGGAATCTTTGGCAGTTCGAATAATCGATGAGGGTAAATACATGAAGAAGATGACCATTGGATGAACTTCATTATCGATGTCCTCAAGTAGGTGACTGAAACCCTGAGGAGATTGTAGTCGTATTGAATTTACCTAGTTAGATATGTAGATTCATAGTTTTCTAGTAGTTATAACACAAACCAAGCGTTCATTGTAGATTTATAACGAGAGCTATACATTACTTTTATCCATATATATTTATACATCCTTTGTCTTTTTATCTTGTAATAAACTTTGTAATATACCACTCGGACATCTTTTATTGAATGTTTGTCCGATCACCCGTGGAAATCTGTGAGTGTTGTCAATGGAAATATATCTTTGTAGAGTAACTTGTGAAAGACTGAGTTGGTTGGTGGGAACAATTTGTGGTGGGGATCATGGAGGAACTCCTTAGCGACTTCCCTTGATTTCTCGGGCTCCCGGTCCAAAGCGTCACATTGGTCTGCACGTTGTGCTGTACTTTTTATTACTTCCTTCCATATCTTATCTTTCCCACCTGTTGTGAAGCCTCTAAAACAGAGTAGTTAGTCAAACAAAAAAATACAATAAATGAATATTAATTTATAGTAGTAAGTATTGTGTCCACTTCATGGTACCCTGTGTCCGTTTATGAGACCGGTTTCATGAAACAGACATTTTCCGAAAAAAAATATTTTAGTTTTTACTGCATCTAAAATTCATTTTTTTCTTTATTTATTGATTCTGCGTTTGAAGATTTTGTACTACTAATTTGGGGGTTAAGGGTCATAAGGGCGAAACTACAAAAACACAGTTTTGAGATAAATGATAAAACAGTTTTCAAAAAATAATACTGTCTTTTAAGGGAAACAAATAAAGAAAATAAAAAATACAGTTAATAGAGCATAAAATGTTTTAGAGACAAAAATATGAAACTACGCTTTCGTCTATATGACCCTAACTTGCGCTTACATTAGTAAATTAACAAAATGATGTAAAAGGTGTTTTATTCTTCTGACTTTAAACAAAACGCTTCATTTGTAGTTTCACACAAATTTATCTAGGTAACTACTTATCGGATGAGTTTCATCTTTTTGTCACTAACAGGATATTTTGTTTGGATATCAGATTAGTACTTAACACAAAACAGCATTTTTTGTAGTTTCGCCCTTATGACCCTAAGCCCCCGAATTGATAAATAACATTTTACCAATATTATTTTGTTTGAAATAAATAAATTGTCTGTTCTTTTTTTGAAAATTCCAGTTTTATAAACACTCTTGCCTTCGGATTTTGGAGGACTTTGTGGACACCTTTGATGCAGGTATGAATAAAATTTTGGGCAAATTTAATTTATTAGGTATTACTTGATTTTTATAATGAACAAACGATTTTTTTTCATATTAATGTCACGTCCTAAGAAATGAAATCTAGAGTTAAAAATAAAAATAAAATACAATGTAAGTAAAATGATATAATAGTAAAATAATTTATATAAATTAAACATTGGATAAAATGATTGACAAAAGTTTTATTTATTTATTTATTTAACACCAACTACAATTTTTATTTTACTTATTAACACTTTAAAAAGACCAACCGAAATAGAACGTCAACATAACAAATCAAAACCATTTTTTGTGTTGCCAGCATAAAACTCATTTGATGTATTTTTTTGTATAATTTATTTGCAACACATAGCTACCTAAGTCCTTATTCTGTTGAAGACAGCTGAATCGGTCATCCTCTAATTCAATCTCCATCCCTAATCTTCTGTCGTCAATCTTCTATCTTATTTATTGTTTGACCACCCCCCGCTATGTTCTAATAATACACAGCCCTTCTGATCGACCCTTATAAACAGGAAATAGTTCAACAATGTTTGATTATGTCCAAATGCTTGCAGACTGGCTGGATTTCCTCCCTAGGGAGTTGTTCATATTTAAATTTATTTCAACAGAGAGGGAAAAAGTTTTCGAGAAGAAATTTGGAAGTCTAGGCATTTACAGGGCTTATGACCTGTCATTGGCTGGTTTAAGTGGCCACTTTACACACTGTGTAACATTCACCATTCTGCCCATGTTTGAACATCCACATTTCCTCAACTCTTCCATCTGTTGACTTTTGTGAAGTGAAAGAGCTGAAACCTTTATCACGTGGGTGAGATTCATCCGGCTGAACCAAATCACCTACTAGGCAACGCCTGGAAACAATTTTCCAATTTTTGTACTTCTTCTTTTACCAGGTAGTAATTCAACAATGTTTGATTATGTCCAAATGCTTGCAGACTGGCTGGATTTCCTCCCTAGGGAGTTGTTCATATTTAAATTTATTTCAACAGAGAGGGAAAAAGTTTTCGAGAAGAAATTTGGAAGTCTAGGCATTTACAGGGCTTATGACCTGTCATTGGCTGGTTTAAGTGGCCACTTTACACACTGTGTAACATTCACCATTCTGCCCATGTTTGAACATCCACATTTCCTCAGTTACACAGTGTGTAAAGTGGCCACTTAAACCAGCCAATGACAGGTCATAAGCCCTGTAAATGCCTAGACTTCCAAATTTCTTCTCGAAAACTTTTTCCCTCTCTGTTGAAGGAAATAGTTCGTTCACTTTTTACTAAATGTGCATTGTGAACGGTTTTTAGCGCGTTGAGATAAAATATTGGATATTTTTATAATCGCGATCATTGTGTGGCAAATTGAAACTTATTTATTGAACGTCGTAAAAGTATTCAGTTTTTACCATATGTAGAATTGTTCATCATTAAAAATTCATTGAAAGTTTAAGAAATTGAAAGAAGGAAGAGTGCTGGGGACAGGATGAATGGTGCACCAAACTTAATTTCGGCAAATAAATGTTTGACGCGGGAGTCAAAATAAGCAGTTTACAGTGGAATCTAATGTAATACTCATGTCGAGATTCGTGCATTACATAAGGCTGAGACAAGAGTTAACGGCAAAAGCAAGAAAGGAGTGCGGCGTTGTGTTGCCTGTCTGTGTAATCAGACCTGGCACTTGGAGTTGCAAGTGTCCAGTGTTGCGAGTGCCCATAGTTTAGCCATGTACTTAGAAAAAATGGACGGCGAAAGAACGGCTAAAAATACTTACGATGCGAATATGGTATCCATCTATGACGAAGAAAACGAGGAACAACGACCAAATCCAAAAAATACTTGAAGATGAACGTGTCAAAAGTCGAAATAATCGATATGCGTTTATGATAAGGTAACGTAACAAGAAGCAAGTGATGTGGCGTTCTATCCTCTGCCTGTTCCTACAGAAAAATGGCATTAAGGTTTTTGTTTGTTTTTAAACTAATAATTATTTTTTTTCTTCTTATCAGCGCGTTTCTCTCCACCGGTGGATATAGGCCACTTCCAAATTTTTCTATTTTTTTCTGTTTCTGACACTCTGTTTCCATTCTTGTCTCATGAGCTCGATCATGTCGTCAGTCTATCTCCTCTGTGGTCTCCCTGTTTTCTTTTTATTTTCGTAGGTTCCTCAATTTAGAATTCCGGGGGTTCACCAATCAATTTTTTGTCCACCTACCTTTGGCCTTCAGATTGTTTGAGATTTCCTTATTTCTGGTAAAGTGTTTCAGCTTTTCGATTTGTTAAAAGAAATAAAGAAAACAAAGGAAAAATAAATTATTACCTATCATTTATTGAGTATTCAGTTGTTTAAAGTTACTCTTTTAAAAGCAATTAATGATGAAATCAGGCGAGAGTGCAAATCTGGTACAGATATACTTGATAAGATGAGAAAGGGTCTCTGAGATGGTTTCGTCGTGTAGAACGAATGGACGACAAAATAATGGTAAAACAGATATATGGCGAGGATGAACCGTAACGTGGGACAATGACAACCAAGGAAGTCGTGGCATAATCAGATAAACCAAAATCTTAAGTCTGGTCATGCCAAAAGCAGACAGAGCCGAATGGTGAGCATGACAAGATGCATGGATGTGGAAGAAGCTAGGAATTGTATGCCAGAATAGGCGAGTGTAGCTGGCCGTCCTCTCAGCATACCTCTACAGGGAATGGCATGATGGTAGTAGTAGCAGTAGAATTCATAGATTATTTCAAAACTCACGCACGTGTTAAAATGCTCACATTCCGATCGTCTGTATATTATAATTTTTCGGACATTCATCATTAAAATAATTCTCAATATCTTCTCACACTATTGTCCTGACAAAGCGTTCCAGAATTCAGGATTCTATCCATACACAGGACACCTATACAAACAAGGAAACACAGCCTAACAGGCGTGAAATTAAGGACGTGCGTAGTAATAATAGACACAGGGAATACTACTCAAATGCCTCTTCATTCATAAGATCAGAAATATACCTGGAAAATATTTCATTCATAAAGCGCACTTGTAGTATTTTTTTCCTTTACAACTTGTGCAATGGTGTCAAGGATTATTGAACACCGAGAGAATATAATTTTATCCTTAAAGCGGTATTTATGTTTATTATATTGTAAGCGTATTTTATAAAGAAATATTAATTACAAATATCAAATATATGCTTACCTTCCAATACCCAATAATGACATGTAATTAACAATGATAAAATTTGCAGGATGTCACGGATAAAGTTTAGTAGTAAAAGTAATTTTAAATACATTAGTATTAATACTGAAATTAAAAAATACTCAGTAATGTTCCGCGTAATAACGAAATGCATTGCCATCCCTTAGGATGTGTAAATCCCTCTTAAAACCCTCTTAAGGGTGGGTAAATGTTACGGACTCCAAAAACAAGAATCCAGGCAACTCAGAACAATCTGCACCATAAAAGACTAAGATGTTTAATGAGTTGCCAAAAGTGATGATGAGTGGAATGATGGGTCTATCGCATCGTGGGATGGCGATGGTTTTTGTTAAAAACAGACATCCATATAGGCAGAGAGGGGTATCATCGGAAAGCGTCTGGATTTAATAAGAATGTTTTGTTTTGGAAATTGTTTTTGTATACATAAACCAATTTATTTATTTTATTTATTTATTTATTGGGGATATCAACAGTAATACATATAACAAAAATATATCAAATAAAATATACAGATAATAAAACCAATGACAAATATCCACAGAAATACATTAAATACACGTGCAATACATACTAGCGTGTTTGTGAGAGTGCAAGTGAGTGAGAGGGTGGGTGAGTGGGTGTTATATTGGAATGAGGGTGGACATGTGTGTAAATATTATTGCACAAGTGTCGAAAATATAAATATATATAAAATATTAAGAATTAGAGATAAAATAAAATAAAATAAGATAAAATAAGACTTTATTATTGAAACTAAGTAAAAGACAAAAAAGTATGTTTTAAGACGCGCATTTTAAATGTTATTTTTTACAATCAAATGAATCAATAAAGGGAAAGTTCAAATTATATTCACAAGCAAAACGTATAAGTGGAGAGTTCTAAGCATAGTTCGTACGAACTGCTGGCACATGAAATAGAGAGCTCGACGTGTGACGGGTGCGGTAGCCAGGGACATTTTATGATAACTCCGACATAAGAGCCGGACTATCAAGGCGTCCACTAAGTGTGTCATGAAGCACCCCCATGTCTAATAGTAGACGGGGATCTTCTAAAGTAAGCAAGTGGTGCTTTTTGCAGGAAGACATGTAATTGAGATCGGTATCGGATCGGCATCTCCAGTTAAAATGTCTAAGAAATGTCCATGGAATTTTCTAAATAAATAATATTTGTTCATAATATAAGTTAACCTTAAGTTAAGTTTAAGAATAATAAGTTGTTTATATTTATATATTTTTGTACAACTGTAAAAAATAAATACATTACATTACAATGTATTATATATATATATATTATATTTTAAAAAAATATTTTTTCCTTACTCTTCTTTTTTTACTGATGTTATGGTTACTTTTTTATATTGTTGTTTTAAACTTTATACGCATTTTTCTTGTTTGTTTTGTTCTATACTAAAAAAAATAATATTTATATGTAAAGGTATATTAATTATTTATTCCTTTATTAATTTTTTTCACTGGGGTTACCAGTGCAAGGACACTTAAATATATACTTTTATTATTTTTTTAAGCGTGATAATTTTTTACGCATGTATGTTATTAATACAGAGAGAAATTACAAAACGTTAAGACAATTTTAAAAATTACGTATTTATGTTTATTCGTTTAATTTCTGTCTACCTGTATAATTTATATTATTAAACGCCCAATAAAAGAACAAAAACATTACATGAACCATAAGTTTGTGGAGCCGGTTATTCAATATTGGTTTGGGCGAATGAGACAATCCATTTTACTTCTACCCACCTTCACTATACATTTTTAATGCCTTTATACACATTTTCTCGTAACTAATTGTTTTAATGGACAGTGGAAGTACGTTAAAGATTTTAATAGCATAATACTCAAAATTCCTTTATCTGAAAGCGATATTTATTTGATATTAGTTAAAACCTATATATTATTAAGGTATAGATATTATATTTTTTTGTGCATGTTATTTTACTTTTTTTTTTTGCACCACAACAGGCCAGGAGGCCTCTAATTACAGTGGTGAATTACATTTTTAATTTTTGTGTTCTCACCGGGAATCAAACCCGGAACCTTCCATGCGTGAGTCTAGCGTCTTGACCACTACACCACGGAGGCCGCCTTATATATTGTAATTTGTTCGTAATATAATTTTGTGAAAAGTTTTTCCAACTGTAAATAATTAAATAAGCAAACCTTTACGCAGCGCTGTTTCGCGCAGGGTAGACGGAGAGGATAGAATACCACACCACTCTGTCTTTAGACCTTATTTCCTCTACATCCACATGTCTCCTCATGTACTCTTACTTTAGACATGTCCATAAAATTATACGCATTTCTTTTATGTTAAGCTTACATTGACGAACACTGTGAGTTTGTAAAATAAATTACCGAACTTCATTTTAAGTTATGATTAAGAAAAACTAAGTATATCCCGAAAATGAAATAACGAAATCCTTTTTATATAATTTGAGGTTAAAAAATAATCCAAATAAAAATAATCTTCAGAAGAATCATTCAATCTTAGAAACCCCCCGATACGACTTTCTTTGTTCAGTCCAAAAAGGATTCAATTTGCAAAAAACCCAATTTGCTACCCTTAGAATATTCTTGTCTTTGTCTGATATGGCGGCGACAGGCTGTCTGGACGGAACATTTTTTACCTGAAAACTTAAACCTTAAGTTTCCGTTAAAACCTTTTGTGCAGAAATTACGTTTTGTAAAGAAAAGTGTCAAAAGCACCCTAAAGCTTGCCGCCCCTGTAGATTGAATATAAGGGAAGATAGTGAATGAAATCGATTATTAGTAGGAGATTTGGTTTTTATGTCACGACTATTGAAGAAAATATTTTTTTAGGATTCGTCACATAATTCGTTTTAACTTCTTTTTCTGAATATTGCAAATTGCGAAATTGGTACAAATTTTCGCCTTATCGCAACGTACTTAAATATTCTAGAGTAAAAACACCCTTTTAAATAAATCTTTCATGTCAACCGTGTTGGAAATTGAGCCCGGTACCTCTTGGATGGTAGGCAAACGCGGTGACCACTTCACCGCGAGGCCGACATTTCATAGTCCCTGGACTGGTACCTAAAGCGTAAGACTGATCATCTTCATATAAGATAGATGGTCGAGATGCGCTGCGATTAGTGAACCAATGCAGTGCGGGGGGAAAAGGGAATGATGATTTATTTATTTATTTATTTATTCACACTCTTTATCAAAATACAATTCCATATTCACTTTGCCCAGCTAACAAGGGTACATACCCCGTTCCAAGCTAGGCAATTACATTTTTATATATAATAATAGTTAACAAATTAATATAGAGCACAGACAAACAAAATATAAACTTATTCGGATACACATTTTGATTCATATACATACAGACATACACATATATACACACATGTATATATAAATATACACATATATACACATGTACATACACACACACGTACATACACCCATGCGCATTATTATACAGTGTCCAAGGGTGAAAAAGAATCGAAATTAAATCGGGTTATATCACGTACTCACGCATCAGAGGTCCGAATTCCACTTTACCCCACTTGGTTCATATTTGGTTTTTGAAAGAAATGAAAGTATGACTAAATGTGAAATCACTGTGAATGGAGTTATACTAAAACAAGTAGAGGAATTTGTGTATCTGGGAAGTATGTTTACTAAATATGGAATGACTGTGAAAGATATTGAAAGGAGGGTGAGTGCTGGAAACAGAGTGAACGGAGCACTTAAATTAACCTTGGCAAATAAATGTTTGTCGCAAGAGGCAAAATTAGCATTTCACAACGAGACCTGGTCCCGACCCAGATGTATGGGAGCGAAGTATGGACTTGGAAAAACAGGGATGAAAGTATGCTGAATGCTGTTGAAATGCGATCTCTCAGGCGAATGTGTGGTAAAACTATGTACGATAGATGCACAAATGTTGAGATCTGTACCTTATGTAAGGCTGAGACAAGCACTATCGACAAAATCAAGAAAGGAGCTCTGCGCTGGTTTGGACATGTAGAATGAATGGACACTGAAAGAACGGCTAAGAATATTTACAATGCGAATGTTGATGGATGCAGAAATAGAGGTAGACCGAGAAAGTCATGGCATGACCAAATCCAACAAATACTTGAAGATGGGCATGTCAAAAGTCAGAATAATCGGCGCGCGCGCATGAGAAGATGTATGAATGTAGAAGAAGCGAGATCTGTATGCAAAGATAGAGTGATGTGGCCTTCTATCCTCTCTGCTTACCCTCACTGCGAAACGGCGTGATGCTTTATTATTTTTGATTCATATTTTCACATAGTGAGTTATTTACAGCTCTAAATTTGTTTTTTAATATATGAGTTGCATCATTCTTTCACCTTGCTTGTAATGTACAAGGTTTATATTTACTTCAAATGGATACTTATTTTTTTGTTTACTGAAAAAAAAATATTCTATTAAATTTACTTCAATGAAAAACTTTGTTTAGTTATTTAGTTGATATATTATGTAAGGATCGGGTGGGAGGTTTCGGCTGTGGCCTGTTTTAGGAGCCTCTCCGCATTTGCTCTAGTGACGAAGAAACCACAGGAAACTCGTCAGGAGAAGGCGAACAGTTGTAATTCGTCAACAGATCTTCCGATCTACTTGAAGAATGTTCGGCATTTAGTGTCCTGCTATCATTGATACCTTTTATTGCCTGGCTCTAAATTTGTTGCAATAGCGGGAGCAAATTTTTTTGCGAATATAATATAATAGCGTAATATTAATTATTCTGCCTATTGTAAATGCCTAGACTTCCATATCCCTTCTAAAAAATGTTTTCCCTCTCTGTTGCAATAAATGTAGACTAGGAAGGACATCCAGCCTGTCTACAAACATTTAGACATACTCAAAACATTGTTGATCAAACTAACTGGTATAAGAAAAAATATTAAAATTGAATAATTGTTTTCAGGCGTTGCCTAGTCGGTGAATCGGTTCAGCCGGGTTAATCTCACCCACATGATAAAGGTTTCAGCTCTTTTACTTTACAAAAATCAACAGATAGAAGATTTGAGGAAATGTGGATTTTGAAACAAAGGCAGAATGGTGAATCTTACACAGTTCGTAAAGTGGCCACTTAAACCAGCTAACGACAGGTCATAAGCCATAGACTTCCAAATTTCATTCTCAAAATTGTTGTCTCTCTCTGTCGCATCAAATTTAGATCTAAATAATTTCCTAGGGAGGAAATCCAACCTGTCCACAAACATTTGTCCACACTCAAAACATTTTTGATATTTACAACTCGTTGAAAATGATCCCTGAAATTAAAAAAACATATTTAGGTCAATTATACGAACGCGAACCTTTATTTTTGGGAATATGTTGAATGTTTTTGATTTTATGGCTAAGCTTTCTTAGGCGAAAATCGAGAAAATTAAAAGTCCAGTGTAGTAAATTCGCCTTGTGATTGGCGCTTTTGTCTAGTTAAATTCTTGGTTTTAAACTGCAATATTTCAATGTCCCCGTGCTGGAACCTTAAGCGTTAAACTAATCATTTTTATTTTAAGTTTGTCCAAATTTAATAGACATCGAAACCCACCCACTTACCCGGATTCGTTTGAAAGGTCTTTTGGCCTCTTTTTAGATCTGCAAAATCCGCAAGATCAGCAAACAATTTTTTTTAGCTTTAACGAATGATAAATTAATTATTTTATTCAAAAATTCTTTGTTTACTAAAGATTTTCGTTTTTTATATTTACATTGCTTGCAATGCCCCTCTCGCCGTCAAAGCCACCTAAGTATATACAGTCGGTCACTCTTAATCTAGTTTTCCCGATTCTTGTTAGTAAACCGGAAAAAACAAGTCCGAGATCCGAACCGCGAGAGCTAGAAACCGTCACTACGCGTCCACCGGCCAAATAATTCAAACCTATTAAAATAAAATCATTATAAATAAATTAGCTTAAAAATGTTGTAGATAAGAAATCTATTTAACCCACAAAGGGTTTGAGGGAAAATCTCCAATACCACCCACAGCTGCAAGAGTCCTGGGGAACTCTCTATCAGCTACGCAATTTTAACGAATATACTTTCTACCCATATAGGTAAAAAAAAAATACAAGAGACTTTAATAAAAATAATTAAAGGGCGGAAAGAGCCTGCGATCAATAAATATACGTGCTTTCCTACCCTAGTCTCCCTGAAGCATTGATGCTTACTTCCATTTATTTTGTATCTACAATATTATTTAAAAATATTTGAAAATTGGAATCCCCCAGGGAGTTATTATGATTGACTTATTACAACAGAGATGGAGAATATTTCAAAGAAGGATTTTTTTACTAGGAGGGCAAATTATAGTGGTGAATTAAAGCATAGAACATCCAGGCTTAAAAAAATCACATTTAATTTTGGTGTCCTTACGGTAATTAAACCCAGAATTTTACGTATGTGAGTCAAGCGTCTTACCCAATACACCATCAAGGCTGCTAATATGCAAGTCTAAGCATTTACAGGGCTTATTATTTGTCATTGGCCCGTTTAAGTTAGCACTCTTTACACATCAATAAAGATTTCAACTCTTTAACTTCAATATTCTCCCATCTTTTCAATCCGAAACATTGTTTCAATTTATTAAAGAACTGAAAATTAGACCAAAAAAAATTAGTGTCATTGACAGATTTCTGGTCATGCGGTTACAAAAGGAGATCCCAGCAGAATGCTCGTACGAGGTTTTCCTGTAAATCGAACTATTTAAAACCAAAAACACGTACGACTTTCACTCAGAGAAATTTGTCTTTTGTGGCCCCAAGAGTGTTCAATGTCCCGGATGAAGATATTAAGTTCTACAAAACGTAAGGCATTTTCAGGAGAAGTGTTAAATTTTGATTTTTTTCTAAAGGAAGAGACCATTGCAGGAGACTGCTGCGAGACATCGCATAGATATATGTACTTTTAAGCGTGTTGTCCAGATGATTCTTAAAATGCATGTTAATGTATTAATATTTATTTCGAATATTTTTTAATAATATGCATGCCTCCACTATCCATTATGTTGTATACCAACTCAACACAGGGCTCTTGGCCTCACAGAGTAAGGGATGCGTTATTATTTTTTTGTAATATGTGTATTGATAAATAAAATATATACTTATATTTTTTTTATTACTGAATGTTACAAAGTGTATAAAGTGGGCAATAAAATCAGACAATAAAAAATTATAAAAGGCGAATAATTTTTATAAACCTGCGGTTTTTGCAATGATATTTTTACGGTTATAACATTATGTTAAAATAGAAAATAATTGTGAAAACTAATAATAGCAATATTTTATTAATGTGTGAAAAAAAAATACGTAAAGATTTCTTAGCCTATTGTATTTCAAATAATAATATTTTTATAAGAAGTGTCCAGATGTTCAATGCGCATGTCCGGTTAGTTATTTATTTTGTCAATTGTTATCCACGTGGTTTCATTGGAGACCACTTCCGGAAGCCCACCCTGGGTGGCTAGTTTACGGCATACTGTGAGCTTACTGAGTTAAGCCTCTATAGTCCGCCACTTACCATACGTCATAGGCTCATTTCAAAATTCGATGTTAGAAATCCACCCGCCAAGAAAAAATTGCATAGGATGGATTATTAAAAACATATATTTATTTAATGCAAACAAACGCACTAGTCAATTAATCACGTACGGCTTATTTAATCTCTACTCGATATCCTATTGCATTCTGTACTGTTTGACATGCTATGCTTACAAACCAATTGCATAATAAAAACGGCAATATTCAAAGAATACAAACTACTTACGATGATAGTTATAGTGGCATCGACATATCTTTAATGGGTGGACATAAAAGTACAACTGCAAATGTGCAACTTTTCAGGAGAGCAAAAAATGTTATTATGAACTTAATCATTTAGCTACAGAACTTATATTTTGCGATATGAGTTTTTATACAGATTATTTTATGTGTGTAACCACATTTGACTAATTTGTACAAATTACAGAAATACTCCAAATATAAGGGTATTACTTATAAACCAGGTTAAATTCAAAATCCTTAAAAAGTAAGATAATTATAACATTGTCAGTTCAAAATACGGATTTATTTGTGAGAATCTAATATTTGGGTTGTAATAATATGTTATTGTTAAAATGGTTATTAAGATGGTTATTATTTTTTAATAATTAAATAAGATCTTTATTGTTTTTTATTGCGTAACCACTTTTTTCTAAAAATATTGCTTTTTCATATTTATTTATTCATTTTTTCCCATTATAAACAAAGATTATTGATAAAAATAGTATGACCTTGCTGGGGTTACCCGTGCAGACGACACTTAACAATATACTATTTTTTAAATATTTTCATATTTGATAATAAACAAAGAAGACTTAATATACAGAGATACTTAACAAAATGTTCATACCGTTTTAAACACTTCGTATTTAAGTTTATATTTAATTTATGCACACCTATACTATTTATATTATAAAAAGAACAATAAAAGAACAAAAACATAACATAAACTATCATTTGTGGAGCAGTTGATTCAATATTGGTTTGAGCAACTGAGACAATCCATTTTACTTTACAACTCAGCTCCACTATTCATTTTTTTAGCTTTTTTGAACATTTCCTCATTCTTATTTGGTTTAATATACAATGGAAGTAGGTTATAGATTTTAATTGCATAATACTCAGAATCCCTTTGTCCGAATATCTTCTTAGAATAGGGTTTCATTTCCTAGTTAGACAGTCATTTTTTTAAAGGATTAACCCACTTAGCCTTTATTTAAAGGCTTGTCAGCTGGTGGGAAAGAAGAGATATGGAAGGTGATTATGAAAAATACATCACAACACCCTGACCAATTGAGAAAAAAATCTTTCTTTTACTTTTTCTTGTAACTGGAGGGAATCGAACCCGCGACGCCAGTTTCACAGTTAGCTGTCTAACCAACTGCGCCACGCTGCCTGTTTCTCATCAATTTCAATTATTATTAGATCAACTGTGTATATATAATTTTATTTGTGATAAATAAATAAAAATAAATTAATAAACATAGAAAGTTTTACCATAATTTGGACTTCTTTGGCCATATTACTAGACGAGAGCCATGTAACCTGGAAAAAAAGCATTATAACAGAATATGTTCCAAGCAAAAGAGTCTGGAAAATCACTTGCTCTGTTCATTGGTGTGACTAAGTAAGGAGATGACCGGGGGAGACTTTTACTTGGCGGTGCGAGCTGCAGAGAACAGATTGGAGACGTCTTGTGGTCTTGCCATGGGTTCTACCATAGATCACGACCCTCAACATTGAAGAAACGAAGGAAAAGAAAATTTCCAACATAACAATTATAATACTAAAAATATACCCTACAATTTATTCTCAGAAATCACAATGACTACAAATAATAGTTGTATAAATAAGGAGAGAAATAATGTTTATTATTTATTGATATTTCTTACACCTATTCATGGTTCAAAACAACAAAAGCGAAATATTTCACGAATTCTACAAAGTGTAGTCTATTCAATGCACAATAATTTCAAGAATCATAAAACGAGTGATTTTGAATAATCGATATTTGAAAAAACAGACGAAAAAAATACTTAACAGAGCGCTTCGTCAATATTTGGCTATTTTATTTGTTATGGGCGAGACCGCAAAATTTTTATCAATGGGCAAAATCTCTAACAATGAACTAGCCTCCCGGGTCACACAATGGACCACCGGCCGAATGGGCGGGCAACGGGACCGAACTTCACAATTACAAGTAAAACTTCTCGTTATGATACTTGAATTCAATGGGCATGCTTAATATGTCAGATATTGTCTAACACAAAACCCGAATCTCACACCCACTCTGAGTTGCAAATTTCGAGAATCAGACTCTGTCCACCGGGGCCTTAAGAATTATCTTGCGCTCTTTAAACATACGTACTAATTAGTTAATTTATTGTTATATTTCACCGTATTTACTTTTTTTTATTTTGTCCAGCTTACAGGAGGACATACCCCGTTCTAAGCTAGACAATTACATTTTAATATATTATCGTTAACTTACATTGTACGGCAAAGTTTCTTAAAAATGTACAAAAAAATATCTATGTATGTATTAATGAAAACGAAGTACTTTGAACAAGGTGCGAAGGTTTTCGCGGTCACTGTTATCGACATGTTTCTTTTTTGGGTGATACCGTGTGTGTTGGATTTGTTCCGACGTTTCGGCTACCATCTTCAGGGTTAATTCCCTAATGAAGCAAACTTAGAAATCTCCACCAAAAACGGAAAATTGGTTATTGCTGACAATAAACTATACATACATAAAAACCTATCTACCTAAATAATAGCCTAATTCAAAACCGTATCTAAAACCGTCTCCGTCTTGCAAAAACAGATCTGTATCTTAAAGCTAAAATGCCAAAGGTCATATTTGGTAAATTCTTCAGGAGAGGGGTTTGAAGTTGTCAAACTGTTTCAAATGTATCTCTCCATGTAAAAACACAATTTATTGCCGTTTTTTTACAATGTTAATATATTAAGTTTATTAATTTTAAAGAAAGAAAAAACATTATATTTTTCTCATAAAAATAAAACGTATTATAGAATTTATACAATGGTTTCAATCAGAGGCGGTTCCTTAGTATGTGCATAAGTGCAATGCACTGCCAAGTAAAAATATGTGGAAACAAATGAGTAATTTTATTGATAGTAAAAGTATGTTATAGGTAGCTACAAAAAAAAAGGGATTCGTTGCAATATTATACTCGTAAACATCATAATATTCAATACTAGCGCCAAAAGATCTAGCGAGATCGACTCTAGCGGACGATTTTCTCATCTTGTCTACGCATGCGCAATCGTCCCCGTGCATGTTCTGTTTTGCACAATTCTTTACCCTGAATTTGTATGAAATATGTAATTTCTCCTAAGATCGTCATTTGAGCGAGATAGACAGCGCTTTATACCGATGAATCGTGCGTTAGAGGGAGAAGATAATATACATACACCGGGCATTGCCAACGCATGCGCATATTTGAAGTTTAAAGTGCGTTTGCAATGTCACTTTGAACATGCGTAATGACATGATATTAGTACGAATTTAGTTGATTTAGTATCGTATAACGTGCGTATAATGTTAGGCGAATTAAGCGTTCTTGGTTCCGATGCGCGGGCTGTCATTTGTCATACTATTGCCCGTTTATCACGTCAGACCTGTCATATTGTTATTATATTATTGAACTTAATATGCAAGTTACAAGTTGACAAAATGTAAAAAAATGCACTGCCAATGTTTCAGGTCAGGAGCCGCCAGTGGTTTCAACATGTCGGTAGAATATGTATAAAATGTGCCTCAATTACATTATGAGAATAACTTTTATCATAACATATTTTTTTTTTTTTTTAAGACAAGATATTTGTATTATTGTACATGTTAGTGAGAGTAAGTATATGTATGTATACGTGTATGGGTGTGTATGTGTATGTGTATGGGTATGTATGTGACAATGTGCAGTGAATATAAGTGGACTTAAGGAACAATGATTATCAAAAATTATCTATTTAAAAAAAAAATATTAAACCTTAATGAGAAGATTCATTAACCACCTTATCGATCGATGTAAAATTGGTTATAATTTATAAGAACGCTTCGGCCTAAAATCCAAATTTAAAAATATGTAAAAATTTCAAAAAAACTAAAAAAAAATTACACATGTAAGGACTCATATACACACATACATATATGATTACATGTATCTTACATATGATTCTTCTGGCTAAAATACATCGAAACAAACTATCGGCTCAACCAGAACCGTTTGAACTTTCCGAACTGAACTGATCTACCAAAGGGTGCTACCGTTTTTATAGTAGTTGTCCATAGTGTTCTCTTTACTTCCAAGTGGTAATTAAGGTCATCTTATACGCCCCTTACCGCCAGAAATGAGACATCCGTGCCAGATACTCAGTATTTTTAATGTTTTGATTATTTTATTGTTAACGTACAGGAAATGCACGCTTCACATTCAGCACTGTCTCTAAGATGTAGTATGTAGATCAGACGTAATAGGCATTGATTTCCGGGGGAATTAGATCCAAATTGAAGGTTTTCCTAATTAACACATTTCTTGTGAACCATACTGTATATTCATGCCCATTTTGTAATGTTTTATATTGTAGGTAATTTCAAAGCCAAAATGTTGCATTTTGAATTGAAAACTTATAAAATTAATACTATTTATTGACTACACACCATTATTGAGTTTATATCTTAGAAACGCCTACTTTTATAACACCTCAAACAAATACACGTTTAAAATGACAGCAAAAAAATCATTTTAGAAGGCGTGATTTTTTTTATCCATTTCTGTTTAACCTACTTAACAAATCAAGAGAGAGAAAAGACCCAAGTGCATAGTAGATATTTTTT
Organism: Micrasema longulum; assembly: GCF_059751315.1. Taxonomy (NCBI): domain Eukaryota; kingdom Metazoa; phylum Arthropoda; class Insecta; order Trichoptera; family Brachycentridae; genus Micrasema; species Micrasema longulum. The sequence goes on along the minus strand of NW_028277244.1, from coordinate 1,438,986 downwards.
CTAACTTTTATAACGTTACCTTTTGAGATTTGTAAGGCATCCCATAGATCAGTATTTTTCAACAGTTTTGCGACCCTTTTGCGAGTAGAAAAACAGCTGACAACTCCTTGTCTTAATAGCCTATGTCCATTATAGCAATTTAATCCATTTAATAACGTTGAATTAGATTATTATAAGATTTCTTAACTCCGATGCCCTTCATAAAAGTAACCAAAAAATAAAAACCATAATGATGCATTTAGCACCGCTTATTCAAAGGTTATTAACTACATCAATTTAATCAAGTAACAATGGATAGATTAGTTTGTAGGTATTACGTTTGACAATTTAAACACCAAGTTATTTCCCTTTGATGCGAAAAGATGGCATAAAATATTAGTTCAGTTCATACCCCGAGTATTTTACCGAAGTATTCCACTTCATTAATAATACATGGAGATCGGAAAAGTATTTTTTTCTCTGTAAGACTATTTTTTTCCAAAAGCGATGTTATGTAATTTATACAATACATAATTATAAATAACATGGAAAATCTTGAGGTTTATTGAACTTTCGATCTCAGTTTTAAACGTAATTTAACTCCAACACACATAATATAATAATTGAAAAAAATCGGCTCTTTAGCACAGACGGGATGATGTTACAGTTTGTAAAGCGGTCTCTAAAATTAGTCAATAACGGGTCATAAGCCCCGTTAATACCTAGACTTTTGTATTTTTTAATCGTTTCCTCGTCTTTGTTGAAGTATCTGTAATTGAATGATCTTTAAAGTACTGATACGGTGCCCTTTGTACCATAAGCTACATAAAAGGATGATAACATTGATAATATTTTTTGCCTGAAATGTATCGAAATGAGCTTAATATTTTGTCTTTATAAAATAACCGATAGCAATATTGTTATTTTTCTAAACATTAAATTTCTTGCGTTACTCACAGAAACCCTTATATTAAAATACGGAAAATGGATGGAGGTGAAAAGAGCATAATATCATCCCTTAACTCAAAACTACCCCCAACGCAAGTCACCCGCCTTCCAATAAGGCTTCAGCAAAGCTTTTCCCCTGAAAGCTCCCGTATCACTTGTTAACAGACTCCGTAAAAGCCTTATATCGTAATACTACCCCTTTCTCTGTCTCGCACGCGTAAGGGTGAATGAAGGGAAAGGGATAAAGACGGGGTGTCTGAGAAACCTAAGTCTTTTTAAGAGCGAGGGCGCAATATCTTTCTAACATAGTTATTATCATTGGTGCTAAACCTTTAAAAATATATTGGTTTTTTATTTTTTTCCAACAAAAAAAAACTTTTTCCCGTAGAAGTTAGTATACATAGAGGACATAACGCTGCGTCATTCTTTCTAAACATGCAAGCCTAGCTTACTGTGTATTCATACAATCATACTCATTTTGCCCGCACGGCAATAATTTTGACATTATAATGATAATAATAAAAATAACGGTTTATTAATAAAAGTTACATTTTTTTATCTACTACATGTTTTAGGTAATAGATTTATCTGGACCATGACAAGTGTGCCTAACTAGGTACAACCTGTTTTAAGGCAGACATTTTTATGCGAAATAAACAATAACATGACTACCTAATAGCTTATCTATTATACAATGTTTGAGTATGTCCAAATGCTTGCAGACTGGCTGGATTTCCTCCCTAGGGAGTTATTCATATTTAAAATTATTTCAACAGAGGGGAAAAACATTGTTGATAAGGGAATATGGAAGTCTAGGCATTTACAAGGCTTATGACCTGTCATTGGCTGGTTTAAGTGGCCACACTGTGTAACATTCACCGTTTTGCCCATGTTCAAACATCCACATTTCCTTAACTCTTCCACCTGTTGACTTTTGTGAAGTCAAGGAGCTAAAACCTTTATTATATGGGTGAGATTCATCCAGCTGAACCAAATCACCTACCAGACAACGCCTGAAAACAATTTTCCAATTTTTATACTTCTTATTTTACCAGATAGTTAATTCAACAATGTTTGAGTATGTCCAAATGCTTGCAGACGCCATGGCTGTCCACATATGGAAGAGTTGAGGAAATGTGGATGTTAAAACAAGGTGTGTGTAAAGTGGCCACTTAAAATAGCCAATAACAGGTCATAAGCCCCGTAAATGCCTAGACTTCCATATTCCCTTATCAAAAATGTTTTCCCTCTCTGTTGAAATAAATTTAAATATTCATTTTACAACATTAAATTATAGTATTTCTTAAGTATTTTTTTATTTTTTTACTTACCGATTTTTCTCCACCTTAACCTGGTAATCAATTTTTTACACATTTATTTGATGGAATCTGGGTCATAGTTTTGCAATATTTGGGTAACATATTGAATATTTTGGGACCCAGAAACCTGAATACGACTCTTATCCTGATGGACTTATAAATATTTCTTTGAAAACACATTTATGAAATACCTAGGTTCCGATTATCACAGAGAACTGACTTTTTTCCGTCTTCACATCATTTTAAATACCTAAATATATTATGGGACGGCCAGGCCGGCAATTTTAGTTCAATTTGCTCGTCCCAACTTAACGCAGAACTTTTTGTCGCATAGAGTTGGGACTTATGTCTTAAATAATATGTAATAAACTGCCTTTCAGTAAATAAATAAATTTACGCTCAGCCAACTTAGTACATCTCTTCTATTGGTCACTAGTTGCGCACGCGTTCAATTAATCAAAAACTCATTCCTTTTCAGCGGCTAAATTCAATAATCAAAATTGTCAAAATCTTAAGTTTAGTATACAAAGAGACATTCATATTTTGTTATCAAGACTTAATAAATGTTAAACTTATATAATATATTATGTTAGTGATGTCTTTCACTGTATAAAACACGCAACCTCACTTCCCCGCCAATGAATTAACAAAAACGCATGGTAAGTTCTGCAATTAATTTATCCACACAAAAATACTATCACTACAATTTGATTGACTAGAAAAAGATTGCCGACACCAACGTATTAAGCGAGGAAAACAATATTGTTGAACGAGAAATGAGAAACAGAGGGGGATAGAAATACGGAATCTTATAACAGTGTGAAAGAGAGGGAACGAGAAACAAAGAAGTCGTCAACTCGAGGCGTGAGAGCTTAATAACGAGCCGTCTCGTAGCGGACGTTTTTCTCATATGAGTATCCAAACAGGGATTCTCAAACTAAAGTACTGATTGAAATTAGATGGGTTTATAACTAAATTTATTTTATTCAAATTAAGATTTTAATACTCAATAATTAAACTTGTGTTGCTCATTAAAACTTAATAGTAATTATACTACTTATTATTATTTCTTTATCCGTATCTAGCTGTGCAAAGGGCACTTCATTGGTACTTCAATCGTAGAGTATTGGGATAAATTTTCTTACATGGAAGGTAAGGTCATTAGTCTTACGCTCCAGGTGGCAAGTTCAGATACAATAAAGTATCATTAGAGTGTAAATGCACTCTCTCCATATACTCGAAAACCGTTTTCAAGACCAAATGCCTTCCAACCGGTTTCACTCATACATCATTAAACAAATATCCTCAAAAAATTGAACTGTTTAATAATTTCAATTTCATAAGCAGCGATTCGAATTTAATTTAACTCTACTGCTTATGTTTCCCCTTTTACTATATGTTTGGCAGGTTGTATTACTAAATTAAATTTTATAGTGTAAAACCATTATTCAATTGTTTGCCTCCCATTAAATTAATGATAAAAAAATGTAAAAATATCATCGTCATTCCCCTATCCGCACCCATTGGCGCATAAGGCACTACATTAGTCAATCAAATGCAGCGTATTTCAATCATCTCATCATCTGTAACATGAAGTAAGATAATCAGACCTACACTTCGGGTGCCAACCAGGAACAATGAAATATTGCAGTTTGAATAACCTTTAAAATCAATATTTTACGTCCATTCTGCCAGAAATTGCACTCAGTACCTTAAGCATGGTAAACGAACGCGCAACCCACTACACTAAAAGGCGGATTTTTCTACATTCGGTTCTCTTTTCTAGGATTTTTACCTGAGGTAGATATTGAGTTGAAAACACTCATTTTGTTTATATTAAAAAGTAAGAATTTTTGAGTATAAAAATTATTTTTAAATCATTAAATCTATTTGATAATATTTTATGTCTATGATTTCAAATATTTAATATTTTATTTTTTATTTTCTTTTATTTAGGAAACATACAGTACAATTACACAGTTTTTTTAGTTTACACAGTTAGACCTAACTCTAATTGACCGGTGAATTTTATTTATTCCAAATGAAATTAACTATTTAACAAATTACAACAGTGACGGAGAATACTTTAAATAAGGTAATATGGAAGTCTAGGCATTTACAGGGCTTATGACCTGGCTTTGACCTGCCTATGATTGGCTGGTTTAAGTGGCTATTTTACACACTATGTAAAATTCACCATTTTGCCTATTTTTGAACATCCATATTTCTTCAATTCTTCCATTTGTTGACTTTACTGAAGTTAAAGAGCTGAAACCTTAATTGTTGTGAAGAGATTCATCTGACTGAATTATTTCACATACTAGGCAACGCCTGAAAACAATTTTCCAACTTTTAAACTTTTGGACAAACTCAAATATATATTGTAATGTAACTATTTATTTATTTTTATTTAAATAAAGTACGGTAAAAAAGTTATTAAAAAGTTTTTAGTTAGTATTTACGAATGGAAATAATATTAAAAATGAAGAAAAAAAAAATACTTAAAGTAATTAAAAGGTGAAAATTAAAATTAATAACGAAAAACATACTCAGATGCAAAAAAAATATTTTTAAAAAGGAAAAACTTTCATATACATACATATTTTGAGGGATTCAAAGAACTTATGAGAAAAATCTTTAAAGGAAATAAAAGACAATAAATTAAAGATAATTTGAAATACATCTTCGAAAATAATAATAAATTATAGTAAGAAAAGCAATTTATTGTTTTAAAAAGCCATTCTTAAAGTTATTAAAAGTAGTTTAAAAGACAATCCTCACAAAACATCACAAACAGATAATATAATCACTGGATCCTCAACACATAGACAACTTAAACAAATACAAACTAATACCACTTTCGGACAAAGGGATTTTGAGTATTATTCATTTAAAATCTATAACCTACTTCCACTATTTATTAAAACAATTAGCAACGAGAAATTGTTTAAAAAGGCTCAAAAAAATGAATAGTGGAGAAAGGTAGAAGGCAAATGGATTGTCTCATTCGCCCATACCAATATTGAATCAACTGCTCCACAAGTGTATAGCTTATGTTAGGTTTTTGTTATTTTCATTGTGTATTTTGTAATATAAATAATATAGATGGACATAAATACCTTGTTTTTAAAACTGTCTGAATATTAGTTAATTATCTCTGTATGTTAATTCTTCTTTGTTAATTATCAGATGTAAAAATATTTATAAAAGAGTTAAGTGTCCTCGGCACGGGAAACCCCAGTGAGGGCACATTTAAAAAAATATTAATTATAGTTTGTAAGCGAAAAATATGAATAAATAAATAAAAACATGTCAATATATTAATAAACAACAACGAATTATCATCAGAGGTAGTTCAAAAAACTAAAGTTTTTTTTAACGAAAACAGCAATACATAATAATAAAATGTTTTTTCACTTTAAAAAAGTTTATTCCATCAGGTTAAATCGAATATTAATCACTAATGCGTCATTTCCTAAAAGTAACGGTACTTAAATGCTTTTGTTTAGTTCTTTTATACACTTCATTAACGCACCAAGTATTAATAAGCAGGCAGTCAAAAACCTACCCCTATTGTGGGCATTAAAGTTAGTACGTGGTGTTAGTTACTCCTCCCTGAGGCACGGGGACGCCTAATGGAAACAAACGACGCCTCTATATTACTGCGAAACGGCGTCGGCGTCCCTAACTCCCTTTTGATACTACTCCGGCGATGATGTTAACTAAACCGTTGATTGATGACTCATCCGTAAAGTAAAAAGATCGTATGTAGATTTATGAGAAGCAATAATGTTGGAATCATGTATAAAATTATACGGCCTTACAATAGCTTTTCTAAACCCCTATCTTCATTGTTCAACTAACGGATGAAGAATATTTCTCTTACGAGTTTAATAAAAAATAATAAACTTGAAGTAATTTAGTAAACAGTATTTTTTTAAATATACTAGCTGACCCGACAGACGTTGTCCTGCCATCCTGTCCGAACATTGGCTTGCCTTGGAATAAGACTTTTTATTGATAAGTAGTTACCTATGTACTTGTTTGTGATTGAATTCCAAAACTAAAAATTGTTAATATTTAAATATTAAATTTAAGTAGGTACTGGTTTATGGTTGAATTCCAAAACATAAAATAAATATTTTTTCAAATATGGCATTCTTTTTGCAAACGTGAAACTCCGGTCATCTTAGCAACAGAGGGGTGTACTTATGTGGGGATACGATTTTTAAAAATGTATTGAATTGAATATTATTTAAGTATTAGCAAAAATCCAGTAAAAAGAAAGAAATGGGTAGAACTTATAGGGAATTTAAGGAAAGAATCTGATTGCGATCCACAAAAAACAAATGCTGTTTGTAAACATTCAAAACAAACTTTTTTATACACAAAAAAATAACATCTTTCCATTTTTTTTTCAACGCATTCTCCTCGAATGCAACCCTGGTAGATCGATGAATAAAACATTTATTCTCTTTACTTATTTTTTACACATTAGAATGAAGAATTTAATTTCTACGAACACGCACAGCGCAAAGATCTATATTTCTTTGAAAACCGCATGTAAACCAGATATTACTTATGTCTCGAATTGAGTTGTTGTAACTCCTGGAAATGTTATTCAACGTATTATACTTGTATAATACTTTGCGTAATATGATTTACAAATAAAAAAATTAAATTTAAAAAATATTTAAAAATTGGTTAAGCCGTTTAGAAGGAGTTCAGTGACATCACACGTACAGAGGAAATATATATACATAAAGATAATATAAATGCCATATCTTGCCCTACTTAAGTTGTTTTTTCTCTCAACTATTCATCAAAGGTTTTTTAAATCAGTTGATTATTTAATTATTACAAAATGAAAACGTTGTTTTTAGTGTTTGCCTTGTTTCCATCATCATCATCATTCCCTTTCCGCATCTAATGGTGCATAGGCCGCTGGATTGGTACACCAATTACAGTGTATTTTGATCAATTATGTTACATGAAGTTAAAGGTGATCAGTCTTACGCTTCAGGTACCAGTTCAGGGACTATGAAATATTCTAGTGTGAAAACACCCTTTTTCACAGGAGGAATTTTACAATAGCGAACACTGGCAAGGAGCTGGTGGACGAGTGACACAAAATGCCAAGATGAAATGTGCATATTCTTCCGATTCACGACATTTAATAACTTGTCCGAGCTGACGTTTTATCGGATTACGCGTTGCGGGCCAAAGCGGTGTTCGGCTCTGCCAACCTCACGGCTGTTGGTGATGCCCTCCACAGTGTTAATAAAGTATTTATACTGTAATAATTATATCTAAAGTCTTGCGAAATTATTACAGATTTTTATGAATATAAGAAAATGGTGAGTTCTGCTCGCTTAGCAGGTAGATAAAAAATATACTTTTTAATATGTGAATTGTTTTTTATTTCACATAGTATTTTGTGTGTTTTAATTTGAATTTCACATCGTTATTTTTTTGGGTTCTATAACTTACTTTTCTGTTTTTACTTGTATTTTTATTAGTATATACATTAATGTGTAAATTTTAACTAATAGTCCGTTTATTTTTTTGTGTTTAAGCAACATTCAATGAATAAAAAAACACATGAAAAAAAAAATTCTGCCTAAACAGTCTAACCACAGGAAATTCCTAGCTAGTCGGGATCGGAAACAAAGAACTTTTGTACATTTTAAAAACAATGAAATAAATAAAGTCATTGAATAAGAAAATCATTCTAACAGTCGTAAAACAGAAGAAAGATAAAATTGATCAATGTTACTTTCTCACATTTCTTTGTTGAATCGTATTTTGAATAGAAATAAAATACCGTTTTTTAATATTTATTTATTTATTCATATACACGACACGCAGTGTCTTTTATTTTAAAAAGATAAGTATTTAAAATAATATAAGCACTTTTATATAATGTGAAAAACTTCAAAATTAAAATAAAAAGTATTATGTAATTTAAATACTTTATATAACACAGCAGTATTGTATAAAGAACATATTTAGATATAAAAAATAATTAAACAATGTGTGGAGATAAAATTTTAAAAGGAAAATAATTTATATGTTTTTTTATTCAATATGTACAAAATATAAGTATATTGACCACTTCTCTTAAGAGTGTAAATGTTAAAATGTATGAAATAATAAATCACAACATCACCCTTTATGAGGAAGTTCGGTGCTACTGATAATTTTATGTGGTTTATTTTTTTCATAAAATTAGAGCATTAAATTGTATGGCGAAGTTTTTACAAAAAAATTAAATAAACTACTTCACAAGTTCATTTGGACAAACTAATGACAGAGTCTTTTCATAGATTTCTGGTTTCCGGGAAACTGATACACTAATCAGCAGAACTCTTCGACGAGAACTTATCACCTCACATGCGAAGTAATTTCAAAATTATAAAATATAAAAAATCACCGAGCTAATAACATGATAAATAAAAATAAATATTGTTTAAGTGTTGACTTAGTTTGGTAGTCGATTAAGAAACAGTAATTTTTAAAATATCCACTGACCTTCCTCACTCTTGATTTTTCGATTTTTTTATTGAATTTCGTAGTTATCATTTTATTTGTTTATTTACTCTGTTTTTATTTAGATTTATTTTATTTTATTGGTGCGTAGATTTTTACGGGCACTGTTATCAATATGTGTCTTTTTTGGGTGATCCCCTGTAAGTTAAATTCGTTCCTTGGTCTCGGCTACCATTGCAGGAGAAATTTTACACAGTTTACCCTGAAGATGGTACTCTTGCAATGTTAGCCGAAACGTCCGAATGAATACAGCTTACGTTGGATCATCCAAATAGGGAACTTAGTTTTTTTAGTTTGTAAATCAATTATAATTTATATATTAGTATAAAACTATGATTAACATGAACAAACCAAAACTAAATTTATTTACACAATATACCAATTATTTCTATAACTAATGTACAAAAAATATTTTTCTAAAACAGTGGAAATACTTTCAGCTTTTCTTAGCAACTTCTGGCAACTCAATAAACGTGTTTAAACCTTTTGGTTATTATTTATTTTAAGCTATTCAAAACTACTAAAAGCAATGACTTATTAAATAATGTAATACTTAGTGATTCATCTTCAGTATTGAAACAACCCTTAAATGAAGAAATTACGAAAAATGTGTTAATTATAAAAGTATCTAATTTCATAAAGACTTTAATAATTTGTCAATTGTTCACTGACTTTGCAAAAATATTTAATGAAACAAATTGTAAGCCGCTGTGGCCATATAAAGATAATTATTGAAATACAAATCGATATACTCGTATTATAGTAAACGATAAGGATATGTAAATAATGACACTGAACGGAGAATTAACTAAATGATTAATATATATTTTTATCCAAATATGTACAAGCTTTATTTACACAACTGCGTGTTTATCTTAAAAAAATAAATGAAGAATTCCCTTCAATATCCTCCCCTGTATTTTTGAATGGCAATATTCACCCCAAATTGACATGTAACAATAATGCAATGAAGCTTCTCATAAATACAAATTTATATTCACCATATAAACCGTTTAGTACTTCCCGCCGGGAACATTGTCACCCCTTTTTAATCAAACTTGCCTCGGTATTATGATGACATTAAAGTCAATCTTATTTGCATTCGATATTACAGCCCAAGTGTAACTTTTACAGGGAAGTTTTTAATATAATTGGGATTAAGAAAAGCTCTACTTCCACTGTTGGAGCTGAAACTTACAAGAAGGTTTTAATAAATATTTTATTTTTTTAAAAAACCTTTAGATTAGACTTTATATTACTGATCAGAGATGGATTTTGTTGAACTCTTTAAATACTGTGAACTAAAAAATCCCTTTGGGAAAGGTTCTGTCACATAGTATACATTAAGCAAAAAATATATTTTTAAATACAGGAATTAAAAAGCAAAAATTTAATATGTATAGGTATAACTATACTGTTTTATATTTTTTTTAGATAATTAAAAAAAATATATATATATATATTTACGCCTGTTATAGCAAAATTGTTTTCATTAATTTAAATAATAATGATATCAAGTCTTTTTTTCTACGTAGACCAAAGGTCAAATCGTACTAGATCGTCACTGCACATTAGCGGTACTGCGTCATACAATTTTGTATGGAGTGCAGCGCAGCTCTAATGTGGTTTGCTTAATTTAAAACAGTAAACGTAATATTTCGTATTGCTGCGACGCGCTGCGTAGTGCAGCGCAACAACGCTCTAGTGCTGTTTTCAGCACGGTAATTTGATTATTGCCAATACATAGTACACGTTTTTAGTGTCAATCAAATTTGCGGGCCATTTTCAACAAGTTGGAAATAAAATGGTAATCAATTTGTGATAGAACTAGGGCTTTATCACAGGGATTTTAGTCCTAAAAATGAAATATTTACTGCGTTTTCAAATTATTAAAAAAATATATATATTTAAAAAAAAAATTACCATGAGGAATGTTGCTCTAAAGTTTTTAATCCTCATTCAACGTTAGTTATATTCTGTGGATTTTTTTCATCTTCTAGAAAATGCTAGTAAATATTTTTTTTTAAAGCATGTATTTACTGTCAGCCTCATGGTGTAGTGATCAGCGCGTTTGTCTACCACGCAAGAGGTCTAGGGTTCGATCTTCGGCATGAAAATATGTTTTTAAACTAGAGTATTTCATAGTCCCTGGAATGGACTGAAGTGTAAGACTGATTATCTTACATTCGTGTAAAGAAAATGATCAAGACACACTGGGTGCGAAAAGGGAACAAAGATTGATTTTTTAAATTTGTTTTTTTTGTAGAACTTGATTTTTTAAGTGGGCTTAATCAGGATCAATTAAAGCAGAAAGTTCATCTGGTCATAGCAATAAGCTTGGGGGGATGACAGCCTTTGATAGATCGGAAGGCTAATGACAGTCGGATGGGTAGAACTTTATAATGTCAGTATATGCATAGTCAGTATTCAGCACGTATTGTACCCATCTGTTACTTTTATTAACGTTTAGTTTTTTAATTATTTTTATTTGCACCACAACAGGCCAGGAGGCCCAATTACAGTGGTAAATTACGTAAAAGAATACATTTATGAATGAACACGAATAACATCATTTTGCAAATACACTGGAATCTCGTTTTACACGGTTTCAAAACAACTCGGTCTTAAGATCAAAATAAAATAATTTTGAACATTTTTTTTTCTTTCAGAAAAATACTTAAGTTCTTATTATTTACTTAAATATTTAAATTTTCAGACCATTTCCTAATAGCCGTAAATAACTTGTACTGGAAAAATGGAAATCGAGTTGTGGTAGAGTTGGATTTGAAACTGGGACCTTTGATCCATGAGTCTACAATACTACCCCGGGACCACAGCCCGGTTCTTCATTTCAGTTCAGTTCAGTTCACCATTTATTTCATCATTATTCCTTTTCCACCCCTAATGGTGCATAGGACGCTGCATTGGTATACAAATCACAGCGTATCTTGATAATTTTTTTGTTACATGATTCGTTTTTTTTTGTTAAGATGTTAAGTCTTCGTTTCAGGTGCCAGTCATTAGAAAATGGCCAGGAAAAAAAAAGTATTTCATAGTCCTAACGCTCCTATATACCTGCGTAAAAAAATCCAACGCTTATAAGTTCATGGTTTACCTCTTCTAATTCTAGATTACGCTGATGTTTCCATGACTGATTTAAGCTGTGAGCAACTCGATAAACTTGAACGACTTCAGAATACATGCATAAGGTGCATTTTTGGTCTTAGGAAATATAACCACATTTCTGATTATCGTAGGCAACTGAAATGGCTCAAAATTAGATAGTGGAGAGACTATCACTCCCTCTCACTTCTGTTCAATGTACTAACGCTCCTATATACCTGCGTGAAATTTTTTAACGCTTATAAGTTCATGGTTTACCTCTTCTAATTCTCAAGGTACTCTCTTAATACCCATCCACAATTCCTCTTTCTTCTCCATGCGGCTCGACTGTGGAATCATCTCTCACCCACCATCAAAGATGTTACTACATTATCTCTGTTTAAATCACGTCTGAAGAAACATCTACTTTCTCTTCCTTAATCTCTTCTCCTTTCCTCTTTCCTCTTTCCTCTTTTTTCCTTTTTCCCATTGAGTAATAGTTTTAAGTTAATGTAATTTATAAACCAATACGTTTATTTATATTTTTATAAATCTTTAGCTTTTTAATCTTTATTTTCTATTGAATATGTTCTGTAACTTGAATTATAAAAATAAAACTATTATTTAATTGCTTGGTTGGAAGAAATGGCTATTTGGTAATAAGCCCGCCAATGTACAAATAACACTGTGTACAAAAAGTTAAATAAGTGAATTAAACTTCTCGTTCAAAAATATATGAATTTACGGGTTTCAGATATGGAATCCCCATTTAGTTAAGGATATCAACTTGTTAGTCCAAAGACAAGCTACAAATTTGTCGCCGAGCCTAAAATGGTTTACAGAAACTTTCAGTCTTACAGCGCTGCAAGAACGGTAAGAAAAAGGTGACCTGATAAAGACGCACAAGATACTCAACAGTCACTATGGCCCAAATTTGGATCCCATTTTCAAGCTTAAACAAGATGCTCGTCTTCGAGGACACAGGCTAGAGAAAACGAGATCAATCTAAATTCACGGAAGCATTTCTTAAGCAATAGGGTTGTTGATGGTTGGAATAAGCTACCACAAGAGCTGATCTCAACGTGTAGTCTCAATGGGTTCAAAAATGGAATAGATTTGTTTCGGAAAGGTAAAAGTACGCGAAAAACTAACTTTCGTTAAAATAGATTAAAACATACCAGCTTTAAGCTGCTCGCTTAAAATAATATGTATAATTTAATGTAATTATTGATTGATTTGGTGTTTATTTTGTAGAACTCCATATTTAAACTTATAATTAGAAATCAAACACTGATTTGAGTCTACTGAACACTTTATTTTATTTTTACAAAAATAAACATATAAAAATAAAAACTTCGTGACAATTGTTTCGCCTTATTAGGGCATTTTCAAACGAATGTGAAGATTATTTGGATTGAATGTCCTTATATAGTTATATAATTCAAGGTACTTAAGTAGAAAATAAAAATAATCTTATGAACTGTAGCAAGTACATTAATCATAATTGAGGGAAAAACCAATGGTTAAGGGTGAGGCTAAGTGTTTTATAGGTAATGGGGAATTTAGGTATTTATATTTGAATTTCGGGGAAAATATAACAAAGTAAGTATTTATTGACATACAAGTATGTATTGTGAGATAATTAATGAAGCTTTATAGTTTTGTAAATTTAGATAATTGTTGTCTAAAAAATATCTCGAAACAATTGTCACGAAGTTTTTATTTTTATATGTTTATATCTGTAAAAATAAAATAAAGTGTTTAGTAGACTCAAATCAGTGTTTGATTTCTAATTATAAGTTTGATGTAATTATTTTACAGCCAGCCAAAAACAGACTTGTGAAAAATTGTTCGAAATTTGTAATTTAAAATTAAAATTAAATAAATATACAAAATACAATATTTTGAGTTTGTTAAAATGTTTGAAGACAAACGATTGAATTTCACTCCCTAGGAAGTCATTAAGATTAACAAATAATAACAGGGACGGATAACATTTCAGAGAAGGGAATATTGAAGTCTATGACCTGTCATTGATTGGTTTGAGTGGTCACTTTGCACACTCTATAACATTCACCATTTTTCCTAGGTTTGAACATCCATATTTTTTTCAATTCTTCCATTTGTTGATTTTAGTGAAGTTCTTCTTAGAAAAGTATAACTCTAAAATCCGTCACGCAGTACACTGGATGACACGTTCACCTTCCATGTGTGAGGTCTCAGGTTTGACTCCAGGGAAAGTAAACATGAAATAAAAATGTTTTAAAGATGACTTACACTAATGTATTTTATTGACCCTTGAAGGTCACCTGAAGGATAAGACTGATCACCTGAACCTTCTTTTAACAAATCGTCGAGATACCCACGTTTTTTTTTAGTTTACCAATGCAGCGCTATAAGGCTTCGAAAAAACACTAAGCAGGACATTGTCAAACATTTAAAGATATTTTTAATATCCTAAGGAAATTATAAAAATACTTAATTTTCTAACTTCTTAGGACATACATTTTCGAACTATTTAGGACATCGTCGAATTTTACAATACACTTTTCTTTAACTATCAACAAAATAAATTTCAAACTAAACATTGAATGAAGATATTTGATTTTTCAAAAGATTAACCTTAGAATCAAATTTGCAAATTACACACTCACTTACCTTTTCTCAATCACCCCTCTCAATTCAATAATTTGTTGTATTTCAATATGCTAACAAAATCCCTTCTTACTTAAAGCAAACCCAGGGTACATGTTGTAATATCTCTATTTACTGCCGTTCATGAAGATTTATGGCGTTTTGGTTAATGTCCTAATACATGCAGTGTTATTGATTTCTTATTTGTCTACTTTTGTAATTGCACGGGGTGAACTAGGGGTTGTTTATTTGTTCATATCCAAGGCCCAATCATTATCATCATTGATCTTTCCACACGTGATGGTGCATCGGATACTAAATGGTAAATCTATCGTAACAGCGATCATTTGTAATATACGTAAAAGAAAGATAATCAATCGTACGCTATAAGCTCCAGACCATGACTAACAAATATTGCATTGAATAATAAATGGCTTGTCCACCACATACTGCACACCTCATCTGAGGACTTAAGCCTTCTTAGCGGCGCCCACATACTAGGAAAAATAGCACATAGTCGAACAAGAAAAGCTGGACGAGGAAGGTCTCTGTAACTTGGTGAAAAAACAACAAGTTTGAAGATTAGCGTTCTTTAATTTAATTTTGTGATTTTTGTATCAACAATTGGTACTTCATATCATGTTTTTTAAAATATAATAATTGAGTATTCTTTTTGCAGTTTTTCTTTAATTTATTTTTGTTATGAAAAAAACAACAGAAATTATGCTTTACACAAATAAGTATACAAGTAATTTTTTTATAATTATAATAGTAGAATATAGTCTATATTATTGTCACCCTTCTCAAATAGCAGGACAATAACAGACTTAATATTTGTATATAAAATCATTCATTCCAAACTCGGTTGTTGCGAACTCCAGGATTCAATCAATATTAACATACCAACACGTAGAACTAGACAAAATACTCCTTATTATTGTCACCCTTCTCAAACCTACTATCTTTGTCACTCACTTATACCGCGTATACACAGACTAGGAAATTAATATACCTCTCATATCGACATTTTTCACTCGAGTCTCAGTGAATTCAAATCATTTCTTTAAAAATATTTTATGATGTTCTATAGTAACGATTGACGAATTATTTGCAAAAGCTACTTACGCTAATGATTTAGTGTTAATTCCTTTTATATTATTTATATCTTTTAAATGCTGACATACATACATACATGTATATAGGAGGAGCTGGAGTACCTCAAGGTGGAGTTTTATCACCATTACTATTTTCCCTGTTTATTAATCCGATTGCAGATTGTCTCAATTGTTCATATCATCTCTATGCAGATGATTTACAATTATATCTTCATTGCAGACCTGAAAACACCAGCAAAGCAATAGAATCGATGTCTAAAACACTAAATTGCGTGTCAACATGGACAAAAGAGTATGGTTTACTAATAAACCCGTCTAAAACACAAATTATGTTTGCAGGTAGTCAAAGATTGCTTAGTAAGCTAGACATACCTTCACTTAATCCTCTTATTGTCAATGGTACCAATATTCAGTACAGGAAATCCGTAAAAAATCTAGGACTACTAATGAATGAACATCTCTGCTGGCAAGCTCATACTAATGAATTAAGCCGCAAAATATTTTTCAGTCTACACTCACTTAGAAGGTTGCAAAAATTCTTACCCATTAGTACTAAATGCACATACAAGCATTACTACTACCCATTCTAGATTACGCTGATGTTTCCATGACTGATTTAAGTTGTGAGCAACTCGATAAACTTGAACGACTTCAGAATACATGCATAAGGTACATTTTTGGTCTTAGGAAATATGACCACATTTCTGATTATCGTAGGCAACTGAAATGGCTCAAAATTAGACAGCGGAGAGACTATCACTCCCTCTCACTTCTGTTCAATGTACTTCATAGTCCTAACGCTCCTATATACCTGTGTGAAAAATTTCAACGCTTATCAGTTCATGGTTTACCTCTTCGTTCTCATTCTCAAGGCACTCTCTTAATACCCATACACAATTCCTCT
This sequence comes from Micrasema longulum, assembly GCF_059751315.1. Taxonomy (NCBI): domain Eukaryota; kingdom Metazoa; phylum Arthropoda; class Insecta; order Trichoptera; family Brachycentridae; genus Micrasema; species Micrasema longulum. The sequence continues at coordinate 1,422,436 of NW_028277244.1, read as the reverse complement.
TTCTTCTCTAACTCATATAGTGTCCATGCGGCTCGACTGTGGAATCATCTCCCATCCACCATCAAAGATGTTACTACATTATCTCTGTTTAAATCACGTCTGAAGAAACATCTCCTCTCTCTTCCTTAATCTCTCCTCCTTTCCTTTTTCCTCTTTCCGCTTTTTCCCTTTTTCCCATTGAGTAATAGTTTTGATTTAAGGTAATTTATAAACAAATACGTTTATTTCTATTTTTCACTTTTTAATCTTTTTTTTTTCTATTGAATATGTTCTGTAACTTGAATTATAAAAATAAAACTTTTATTTTATTGGTTGGTTGGAAGAAATTGCCATTTGGCAATAAGCCCGCTAATGTACAAATAACATTATGTACAAAAAGTTAAATAAATAAATATACATCTCTTGTTATTTTTCTTTTTCTTTTTCTTTTATTACCTTTGTTTTGATTTTGTTTTTTTTTATTTTAAAGTTTTGTTTATCTCACTAAATAATTATATCTTAAATTATAAAAGGCACTTGTGCCGTATAATAAATAAATATTACACCCACGCGTAAGGTGTGAAGTGTTGGACAGTGAGAGAATCTTAAAAGAAAAATTCGATCCTTTCGAAATGCGGTGTTGGCGGCGAAAGCTGCGGATCCCATGGACGGCCAGACATACGAATGCATCTATACTCCAGGAACTGGACAAAGGAAAAAAACTCACATCCATGTACGAGAAAAGAATCCTGCAGTTCTTTGGACATATTTCCCGGGGGAACTCTTATAGCTTGGAGAAAACTATTCTTCTGGGAAGTGTCGAAGAGACAATGTCACGTGGACGTCAGCCGACAAGATGGAGCGGCTTAGTCACTGAATTATCATAATTATCACTAACGAATGCCTACAAAGTAGCACAAGACCGTTTCGGATGGAGGGAGACTGTCCACAGATGAGCCATGTCTGGAGTAAGGCGTAATCACAATCCTTAAACACAAGGTACGAATTGAATAGAGATTACACACTAAGGAGAAAATGTAAAATATTATTTAAATAAAAAAAGAAGGAGGTTTTGGACAATGAAAAAAAATTGAGGGAAAGAAAAGGGATTAAATCAATTCAAAATACACTTACAATTTACAATATATTAATGAATAACAAATGATTTCTGCAGTCATAAAATTCAACATTATAAATATCTAAATAGGAACAGACTAAGCTGTTTTTAAAAAGAATAACCAGCTCAGCTTCAATTTTAGAGGCTTGTCAGCAGGTGGAAAACAGAGGATGTGGAAAGAAATTATAAAACATTCACCACAACACCTAGACCAATTAAAAAATATATATTTTTATTTCTTTCTTGCGACTGGCAAGAATCAAATTCGGGACGCTAGTTTCACAGTTGGCCCTCTAACCAACTGTGCCACGGAGCCTATTCATTTTGTCGATTGGTTGGGCAAGCTGTTATTTCAATTTGGAACGCCTATATACTCGTAACTTTTAATAAATATACAGCACAGCACTTATATTTTAGTTACATAAAAAAAACGCTAGAAAATATGTTTTTTTTTATTCAATTTTTTTTTATATAGACACTATCTCGATAAACGATAACTTGAAAAAATACTACTGGAGAATAAATTTTGAAAATGGTCATCTCCACGCAATCACTCAACATTTCAAAGATACCCTTCTATCTAAAGGGGTGAATTCTGAATGCTAATTCATTTAATGACGCGTTAGAAAAATGGTCGTACAACCCTTTTTTGTAGTAGTCAGATAGTCTGTATGCTAACATTATGTTATTTATTAAAGTATCGGGTAAAAGGACACAGAAGGAACTGACGTATGGCCAGTCACGTGTCTCCACTCCCTAGGAAGGGCTTTGCATTGCACTCACAGTTTCCAAGTGCGCTCCATACATACATTGAATTATCTTGTCATGCTTGGTTCGACTTGATAGAGATATTCTGTAAATTAAATAAACATTTTTATTTCACTTTTAGTGCTACAGACCAGCGTTTATTTAAAAAAAAAAATAATGTAAGAGGGTTACAAAAAGTATAAAAAAATATTATTTAGTCTTTGTGTCCAAATAATAAAGGAGAAAAAAATATAGTGAAGTCCGTAACACCTGGATAATCATCATCATCATTCCCTTTCCGCACCTAATGGTGCATGGGGCACTGCATTGGTACATCAGTCGTAGCGCATCTTGATCATTTTTGTTATATAAAGGTAAGGTGATCAGTCTTACGCTTCAGGTACCAGTCCATGGACTATGAAATATTCTAGTTTGAAAACACCCTTTTTACATAAATATTTCAAATCAACCATGTCGGGAATCGAACCCAAGATTTCTTGCATGGTAGGCTAACGTGGTGACCATTACATCATTAGGCTGACAACCTGAATAAAGAGTGTATTAACTTTTTTTATTCGGTGAAATTGTATCATAGATAAAAACATTAGAAAAATTATTGCCAAACATTTTTACTTCTTAAATGTTATTAAATATTTGTATAAAACCACTAACCGACTTTTCTATGTCTACCGGTTTCGAGACGTACCCGTCTCTTCGTCAGGACACCAATTAAACCAACATGCAAAATTCACATGACATGCATATAAATAACCACATGCACTGATTAGGACAAATATGCACTGATTAAATTCTGAAAATATTCCATGTTGTTTGAAAAATAGATATGTATAAATACAGTGAAATGTCGTATAAAGGACTGTATTGAAAGGTTGTTTGATGATTGATAAAAGGAACGTAATTTTTTAAAGCATTCCCAATGTGAAAAATTTCCATATTAGTTACTTTTAACCCAACTTTGGTGAAGTGTATAGTGGGTTTTGCATGTTGGTTTGATTGGTGTCCTGGCGAAGAGATGGGTACGTCTGAAAACAGGTAGACATAGAAAAGTCGGTAAGTGGTTATATACAAATATTTAATAACATTTAGAAAAATGTTTGACCACAAACATAATGCTTTAAATATTAATAATACGATTTTACTTGTTTATGTAAAATTTTCAGAAGTTAAAACATTTTCCTACAAAATTATAATAATAGTTATTTTAATTAGTCTGAAATGAATATCTACTTTTAAAAACTGACAATTTCATATCTTTTTGTGGAATTTTAGATTTCGTTTTGTGTCCCATCAATCTAAAAATGTCAGTCACAATAAAACTCAGTCACTGGTGGATTTATTATACTAAATTAAAAGCGGTCAAAACAAAAAAATAATAATTAATTGCAATCGAATTAAACATACTTTTTTGTTTTAATAAGTTGATAATTTCATATAAAAATACCTATTTACTTATTTTCTTATCAAACACGGAAAATCACAGAGAGATGTGTATGTTCAAATAAATAATGCACTTGAAAATAGATAGGAAAAATTGATATACTGGAGAAATATCAATTAAAGTTGGTTGATATAATTATATTATATTCTTTTGCATTAAAAAAATGTTTCTGTAACAGATGTATATCGTAGAAAACCATATTTAAGAAAACTTTTATAGTCAAAGAATTGATTGATTTGCGGTCTTACCCAGTAATGCATAGGGCACTGAATTTGTTCCGTTTTTCGATCATCTATTTAGTTAAGTAAGTAAAAAATAGTTCTATAATATTGTTATAAATATTATAAATGCGGAAGTGTGTTTGTTTGTCCTTCCGTCATGTCAAAACGAAGCGATTGATTAACGTGATTTTTAGCAAAGGGATAACCGAAGAGCCAATAAGTCACATTTCATCCCGAAAAAAACATATCTCCTCTTCGAGAAAATTCTTGGTGCAAAAATGAAATATTTTAAAACAGAATAACTATAGTTCGTCGACATAGAACAAAGGATCGTCGTTTTCTTTTTGCAAAGCGATAGTTAGAAGATCGGAAATCGATACGGCTACTTTTTATATAAAAAAAAATAGGGGATTTTTTTATATTTTTAAACGAAAAAACTAATTAATTTCTCCGAATACTACGGGAGCGAAGCCTCGGGTAGGAGCCAGTATCATAAATCAATGTACAAATCCACTATCATAAAAAACTCCCACCAAGGCATGACCGGTTTGTAAATATATGTTTCAAAAAAATATTAAAGGCTACTGGATATACGATGGAGGAATAAAAATTCAAAAAAGTGCTAATGTTGAACAATAAATTTTAGCTACTAAGAGTTTAAAAATACATACACTGTAATTTTTTTTTTTTTTTCCAATCTGCTTTTTTTATCAATTTTTTTTTTAATACACCTCGCCGAATTTTCACAACTGTAACATTCTAAAATATAAATTAAATGTATTAAACACATTTGCTTACAAATTTTACATCCTTTATTCCCTTCTAACATTTTAGTTTTCATATATAAAAACGCCAAATAAACTACCCCCTCGTTCTGCTTGCCACAAACTGCCATCAAACTTAAAAGTCGTATGATTTTAAATCTGCAGCCCGCCACAAAATTCAAATATTAAAATACTCCCACTACACCCTAAGACAGCCCCCATTACATACAAAACGAATGAACTTTATCCCTGTCAACATATTGCAGGGGGGAGGTTTAGGGAGATAAATCACATAATCCCAGTTTTGTTTTTCCGAAAGATTGAATTTCATGGTTTGTTATTTCTTTAGGCAATTTGTTTGGTTAAGTATGCCGTACATTTTTTATGTTTTTTCATTTTGCAAATGCATTCATAGCGGCGTTATGTTAACATACTTATGAATATACATATTTGCGTGGTAAGGCGATATATCCATGAATTTATTTATTTATTCATATACCCCACTTTTTTACTGCACTGGCCAAGAGGGTCAATCACTGAGGTAATTTAGCTTTAAGACTTTAACGTCATTTTCAATTAAAACATTTTAAAGTACCAATTTAGGACATTAATGAACACAAATTTATTCCATAAAATGAGAACAATATTATAACAAAATTAAGTACAGTAAAACAACGTTTATCCTTACTCCAGTCATCAGGATTAGGAAATGTTCAGATTGTAATTAAGATATAAAAAAAAATGTTTTTAGTTTAAATTTAATTGTGCATTTATCTTTGCTGGGCATGTAAAAGTAAGTTTTTGATGTGATTTCAATTCACAGTATCATTTACACTCATTGATCCGGATAATTTGAGTTACTGGTAAAATAAAAACAAGTGTTCAGAAATATATCGTCGTTGCACATCAAATATGGGCCATGTGACTCGGAGCACATTCTAATAAAATCGATTTAAAAAAAAAAACTAAACCGAAAATAACACATATGTGTATGGACAAAGTAGGAAAAATACAGTGTTTTTCAATAAAGAAATATATTTATTTTAAATGTTAATTTCTTTATGCCAAAAAGTCGCATTTTTATTATTTTTTCAGAATGTGCTCCGAGTCACATGGCCCATATTTGATGTGCAACGATGATATAATACAAAAAATGCATTCATCAAATAGAGTCTTTTCAGATTTTTTCTATTATCATTATTTTTAATTAGCAAAAAGTACACAGTCTGAAAAGCCATAATAGGTTAGTGAATGTGTAACAAATCTGTAAATTTACAAATAAGTGAATAAATTAATTAATTAACCAATAAATTATAAAATAAATAAATATGTTAACTAGTAAATAAATAATTAAATAAAATAAATAAAATATTTGTTTGCATTTTAAACCCATTTTAGAATTGTTTTTTACTAAAATTAAATTTGAAAAAATGTTTTTGATAAAATTCAGTCAGACACTGGAATCGCAAATTTACCAAATTCGCTTAGTAAATTAGGCAACAAGTAAAAATGCGTTCAATGCCAAAGTTTCGAAAGAAATATTCAAGAATGAGGACGTTCAGTGTTGTTTTGAATTTTGAATTTGTTTAGAGACTGTTAAACCAAGAGTTTTTAATTTTTATTTAGCGTATTATCAGTCCTACGATTTTTTAAAGTTTTGTATTTTTAAATTCCTTAGCGTGTGACATCTCTAGTTTTCTTACCCTTATGATGAGTTCTGCTGATTCGTCAGTTGACTTACCGTAAACCGGAAACCTATCACAACTCTTTGATCATTTGTTGATTTGGAAGAACTAGTGACGTCATCCAAAGTAGTTCGTTTTTTTATTAAAATCTTTTTTTTTCCGGGCATTTACAAGAAATTTTGCCGTAAAATTAAATTCCTACAAATTTTTACCCCGCGTAAAAACACATTTTTATTTTTAAAATTTCCAGTAAGGATTAATTTCCTCATTTGGTATTGCTTGGATGAGCATTTCATCAGATTGGTGGAACGGTAGGTGGTCAGGTCTCGGTCCTGTTACACAATTTCAAATTCGCTGTTATAATAGTGTGTACTATTTAAAATGAACTTTCGTGGTATATTTAACTTAAAGCTGATAAAATTCAGATTCGCGACTTGGACATTGGCCCGACGCTATATAAAATTGCTCTACATTTATAAGCATTTCTGAAACGTCGTCTCAGAAAATGTATACATGCACTTTAAATGCATAATTGTTCAACTGTTTTCAATTTGTTTAAAATGATCTAATTTCTTCCTTAGTAATTGACATTTGCACAAGCGGGTGCATTGTACAATTCCCAGGGGTCCATTTTACGCCCTATAAACCCTATCAGCGGGGGTCAAACTAAAACTACCTTTGGAACATTGCATCCCTGCCCTATCTTATGACCATCCCCTAATAATGCATGTTGACAGCATGTAACTATATACATTAACGAGTACAAGAGTAATGTTAGAGTTTTGATAAAGGCGTGATGCGTTTTGTAAACATAAATCGACCAATATTTACGCACATTTTATGCGTGTGACCTTACAGTGAGAAACTTCTCCGAAAAACAAATAAAACACTTATATGTTGGTTTTAATATGTGTATGCAATGATAAATTGCTAAGGCCGCGTTGTTTGATCATTAGTAATAGTTAAAAATAAAATGTAATCGTCAATGTTTGGGAATTTTTTTTTTATATCTTACTGCACTTGTAATTGTTAAATATCAGAAAACTGCCATGAACCTATCGATTTTTTTTTAGATTATCTAGTTTATTTTATTTACTTGTTTAAATATTTTGTTTCATCATCATTCCTTTTCCGCACCTAATGGTGCATAGGTTACGGCATAGGTACACCAATCGCTGTTTATTTTGATAATTTTTGTTACACAAAGATAAGATGATCAGTTTTACGCTTCAGAAACAAGTCCAGGGACTATGAAATATTCTAGTGTAAAAACACCCTTTTAAATAAATATGTCATTTCAACCGTGTTGGAGAAAAACCCGAGACCTCTTGCATGGTAGGCAAACGCGCTAACCATTACATCACGACCGATAATTAATAGTCACATATTTTATAATTGTGTGGCTTTATTTTTTGTTATTTACTTGTTTATTTTTATTGCCCTTTACTTGTTTTTATTTGCTTTAATATTCGATTGCATTTAAGTATTGGCTAATACGCATTTTTCTTTCTTCATTTTTCGCGATAATATAAATAATCAAGCAAACATATTATCGCTTAACCTAAAGGTCACTCACATTTTTTTTTATACTAACTTTATTTGCTTTAAATTATTTATTTCATTAACTTATATCTTTACATTTTTTGTTTATATACTTAATGTTTTTTCTTGTTTACCTTTATTTTTTATATTTTGTTTAACTTTTCCATTATAACTTTTCTTTTTTTTTTTTCTTTTTGTGCATTTTGTGTTTTATTTTGAGGTTTGTGAGCATTTGTTTTTTTTTGTCAATGCCTATCACCTATAAGCATTTCTTTTTTCATGCAAAAAAGGTTATGTTTTTAAAACTGTTAGTATGACTTTCGATTTTAATTTATGTATAATGTTTTTTATTGCGAGATATACGTTTTTAAAAATTATGTATTTATACAAAACTCCTTTGATTGCCTTATTTTAGTTATTTACTTGTACGTCCGGGCAGTCAAAATATAAAATCAGTAATCAATACAAAGAAAAAATAAATAAGCAATATTTTTAGGATAAGGTTGCAAACATAGTAAAAACATATTTAAAACTTTGTAAATAAGTTTTATAAAACTTAATAAAAAACATAGTATTAATAACACAGTAAAAAAAAATGTAAAAATGAATTATGATCTCCAAAGTTCAATTAACAAAAAAAAGTACTTTTGATCAAACAACCCCACCTAAATTGGTGTTAGGAATTTTAAAAATTAATTTAACATCCCTTCAAAGACCGGTGGCGATGAACAATTGAAGTATTCTTCTGTTAATCGTCATCATTTCTTTCCGCCCCCAGTTGTGTTGCCAAGTTCATCATTCTGCATATGTTTGACAAAATGTTGTATAATATTTCACCTTCACCCTGCCAGGAATTGGAAATTGGAATAGGAAATTCATCGAACACGTTTCATTAGTGCACGTCAGTTAGCAAATGTCGTATCAGCACGTTGGTTTTATATTTTGTTACTATGGTGTATAGTGGGATTTTCATGTTAGCAGAATTAGTCACCTGATGAAGAGGCGGGTACGTCTTGAAACCGGAGGACAAAAAAAACCGGTAACTGGTTATACAAGTATTTATTAAGATTATATAAAAAACAATATATTAAATAAGACACAACGTATTTTTTAAAACCTTACTAAAAAAGTCTTTTTTTTCGATATTAATAAATTATAAGTCGTTTTAAATGAAGAACGGTCGTCGATCATTTTCCCTCCCTTTTCCTTCCAGCGCGCCATTTCCACGTAGATTGAGTTGTTAGCCTATGGAAGCGCTTCAATATCCGCTTCCGGTGTTGCTATAAGGAGAGTGTACTCCCTTCTGATTGGCTGAGCTCAACATTAAACGAGTGATTTTTACACCCTAAAAATACTTACCTGATACTGTAAGAACGTTCCTACTTAATAAGAATTAAAGTTCCTACTTAAAAGATTTTGTATGTTTGCGTATTCAGTTTGAAGTTTTAATTACATTAAATCTCTTAAAAGATTCCAAAATATCACAATTCTGCAAAACATTCTATATCTTTATATAAAGTTTTCCCTGACAGTATTCATCAGTCAGTCGGCCTCGTGGTGCCTACCAAGCGAGAGGTCTCGGGTTCGATTCCCGACACGGTTGATACAAAATATTTATTCAAAAGAGTGTTTTTACACAAGAATATTTCATAGTCTTTGAACTGGTACCTGACGCGTAAGACTGATCATCTTTCCTATAGGAAACTAAAATGTATAAGATACGCTGGGATTGGTGTACCAATTCAGTGCCCTATGCACCATTAGGTGCAAATGGGGAATGATGATGATGATAATGTATTCAAAATGATCATCATTTTCTTTTCCGCACATAATGACGCATAGGGCAATGGATTGGTTGAAACTTACCTCAACAAAGAGAGAAAACATTTTTGATAAGAAAATGGAAGTCTAGGCATTTACAGGCCTTATGACATGTCATTAGCTGGTTTAATTGGCCAGTTTACAAGCAGTTGAACATTCACCTTTCTGCCTATTAGAACTCCAAATGCAATGTTTTGGTGATCACTTATACTAAATGAAAGTGACAGTTGAAAACAGCTTTATAAAAGATATTTAATTTGGACCTCGTTTTGTACCGTATAGACGTGAAATTGTACCAAGGACCTAGGCATTGTAGACAAACCACGAGACAGTCTACTCCACCAAGGGCCTTACTTATAAACTCGGCGTAAAGTTACACTTAAGAATAGTGGAATAATTCGGATGGGAATACCATTCTTATTCTACAACTATAATAAGAGTTGTATTCCCATCCGAATTATACCACTATACTTAAGTGTAACTTTACGCCGAGTTTATAAATAAGGCCCCTTATGTTCTTTAAAAGATAAGATGATGATTGAATCGGGTTGTAGTCTCGTCTCTCGGACTCACGGCTCAAAGGTCCGTAGTTTGAATCCTACCCTACCGCAACTTGATTCCCATATTCTAATAGTGAGTTATTTACAAATCTTTGAAATGAAATATTTGGATAAATCGTAAAAACGCAAATATTTCAATTAAATTTGGAGAAATAAAACTTATACTTTGTTTTTTGATACACTCACTTTATTTTTACCAACTAGTTTCGGTAACCAACTGTTACCTTCTTCAGGGTATTTTTTTATTTTTTTTTATAAAAATACTCTGAAAAGGGTAACAGTTGGTTACCGAAACTAGTTGGTAAAAATAAAGTTAGTGTTTTAAAAAACTAAGTATAAGTTTTATTTCTCCAAATTTAATTTAAAACGATACACAAAGTTATTGCAGAAAATATTAAAAATACGCAAATATTTATTTTTTACTAAAATAATTCGCTTCACATGCCAGTCCTCAATTTGGTCATCAGGGGTGGTATTTCAAACGCTCTCGCGGCCATATTATCTCGTGTATTTTGCATGCAAAATACACAACAACTGTTTTCTCGTGCCGCGAGAGCGGTACAGAATAGCATCCCTGGAAGAATTACAATATCCGACATTAACCCTACGTATAATTTCCTCAATTCACAGTGAAATGAGGAAGGAATGAAGCAGAGTTAAATTCAATTGAAATCGCGGTTAATGAAATCTAAATTTTAAAAATCTATTTACTTGTTTTTTCAGTGTTTTTTTTTTGTTCTTCGTATTTGAAACCGATAGAAAAACCCTCTATCTTTGAAATGGCATCGGGAATGTAGAGGAAGTTTTTACTTTGAGACGCCAATCCAGAAACAATGAAATAATACACTGTACATATTACCTTTAAAACCTTCTGAAACAACATGTCCCTTTCCCCTTTATATGGATACCGAATGGAGCTTCTTGCTACTATTCGGTGCTCCGTTATAGGTCCTGTCGGATATACAGATCTGCTGACTTGCAAAAAAATTCAAGGCTTTTAAAAAAAATTACAATCAACAGTATTTTGAGTAAGTCCAAATGTTTGTAGACGGGATAAAAGAGTTGAGGAAATGTGGATGAATAAACATGGTCAAAATGGTGAATGTTTCACAGACTGTATAGTGGCCACAAAACTAGCCAATGACAGTAAATGCCTAGACTTCCATATTCTCTTCTCAAAAATGTTTTTCCCTCTCTGTTGCAACAAATTTATATTTTTAATCATTTCGGCGAATTGTTCAATCAATTTAATTCCGCTTGGTGAAGAATCCAATAAAGTGCGAGCATAAAGATGCCAAGGCTACCAGATTACAAAGAGCAATTTTTTCGTGTATGTGGGCACCGCCAAGGAGATTTATTTCCTTAGATGCGGTGAGCGGTATGTAGTGGGCAAGCTGTATCATCATCATCGTCACTCCCTTCCCGAACCTTATGGTGCATATGGCACTGCATCAGTAACCAATTGCAGCGTATCTTGATCATTTTTGTTACATGAATAAAAGATGATCAGTCTTACGCTTCAAGTACTAGTCCAGGGACTATGAAATATACTAGTGTGATAACACTCTTTTAAATAAATATTTCATTTCAACTATGTCGGGAATCGAACCCGAGACCTCTTGCATGGTAGGCAAACGCGTTGACCATTACACCACGAAAACGACGAAAGTACCTTTAAAATTAATATTTCGAGTCCACCCTGGCAGGAAAACACGCTAAACTATATTATTTTTTTATTTATTTTAATTTTAAACATTTATTGCATGAAATGAATATACATATATAGTAACAGGGAATCTACATAAAACTAATTAATATAAAATTTAAACGGAGTGTTCTCTGTTTATGATAGTCTCCATCTAACATGGCTCTGCCTGTTCTAAGATGGAGATTTTTTTTTTTTTAAGCATAAAGTGGCGACCGGGTAGTGGCCCCGTGGTAGTATTGTGGACTCACGGGCTAAAGGTCCGAGGTTCAAGTCCCACTGTACCGTAACTCGATTTCCATTTTTCCGGCACCAGTTATTTACGACTTTAAGGAAATGGTCTGAAAATTGAAATATTTGATTAAATAATAAGAACTCAAGTATTTCTCTTTTTAACAAAAAAATAAATAAAACAAGTAGTCCTATACTAATAAAATAATAACATAAAAAAAACTGTAACAACTTAATTATAAATGCCCAGCTAATCAAATGTAAGGAATTGATAATCGTTATTATACAAATATAACGTATATTATGTGCCAAAAATACATGTTACTTACTAGATAAAGTACTACGTTTTTACGGGTCCGGATTCGTGGAACAAATTAATAACTTAAATTATTTTATTAATTTTATTTTTGAACAATGTCAAAGACATTGGCAATGAAACTGGTGATTATATATATGGCAAGTTCTAAAAAATTAGCGTGTTCATGTTAACAGCCATCTTAAGTGATGAGCAAATACCATTTTTAAAGAAGAATGTTCTAATAACTTAATTCCTGCACATATTATTATTTATTATTATTATTTTCAGGCGATAATTTCAGTAAAATTATCGCCTGAAAATAATATCAGTAGTTTCAGCTAACCATTTTTATGATGTTTTTGAGTATGCTGACCCAAATTTTAAGAGGATCAATGAATTCCGAGAACAAGTTCTAAAGTGGAAAATGCGCTGACGTCACGCGACGTGGCTCCACAGCCAGAGGTCTCCATCGACAATCTCCATTGTAGGAACTATCAAAATAAAATATTGTAATAGAAGACACGCCCCGTAGAGTGTCTTCCCTAATAGTGCCTATATTGATCTATTCGCGGCGCTGTCCTTGTCGCGCGCCCTAAAATCTATATATATCCGTCGCGAGCTTTTCCGATCGCTGTTACGCTCGCTAATGGCCGAAACTTGGAAAATAAAGGTGCGTCCAGACAATTTAAACAAAACTATTTTATGATAACAATAACTTTGCAACAATTTGGTCGGCTTTGTGGTGTATTGGTCAGAGCGTTAGCCTATCATGCAAGAGGTCTCGGGTTCGATTCCCGACATGATTGACTTGAAATATTTATTTTTAAAAAGTGGTTTTACACAAGAATATGTCATAGTCTCTAAACTGGTACCTGTAGCGTAAGACTGATCATCTTACCATCATCTTACAAAAATGATCAAGATTCACTGCGTTTAGTGTACCAATACGTTGCCCTATGCACCATTAGGTGCGGAAAGGGAATTGTGATGATGATGAACAATTAGTAATTCAATTTCACCGTTTGAGTGATAACCGAATTAAGCTCTTTTACATGAAGGTATAGTGATCAGCCTTACGCCAGGTGCCAGTTCAGGAACATGAGATATTGCAGTGCTGAACAATTTTTTTTTTTTTAATTTTATGTCAACCTTCTTAGGAATTGAATCCGGGACCTCAAGCATGGTAGGCGAAAGCAACTACCACTACACTACATGGGGGACATATCGCCACTCGATTTCCTTATTTAGGATTTTCACCTGATAGTAGCCGTCGAGCCGAAAGCACTTGTCCTGGATTATGATTCTATTTCACACACAAAACTGTATTCTTAATCCGCCTGGACTCAGAGCTCAGCTCTTTTTCCTGACAAAAATCAACAGAACAAAGAATTAAAGTAATGCGTTATTTTGATCATAGACAGAATAGTGAATATTAGATATTTTAATAAACAGTTTAAATTTCTGAACCTCGAATTTGAATGCATTCCTTTCCAAAACATCCATTTCTCGACAGATAAATTCGACAGTCACTTATTGGGTTGAGATCCTTAGATTTTAACGATCTTGAAACTGAAAGTGTTCTTTTTGCTTGTAAAGTTGTGTGTTTTATCACTTTTTGCTGACGTTTCCACAGAGAAACTTTAATGTTCATAGCACTGCATTGCCAAAGTAGTAAAATAAATGTGTTTAACCTATTACACTCGTGGAATATTACTCAAACCATTTCTTAATATAAGATTTTTAAGAAATATTAATTTGAGCTTTTATAACAAAAAAAAAACATTTTCAGACCCATTTCCGGTCGTAAATAACGTGCAGAAAAAATGCAAATCGAATAGTAAAATACGATTTGAACCCCAAACTTTTAATTCTTGAGTCCGTAAAACTACGACTTGACCACAAACAGTGGCTCAATCACAAAAAACTATCGACGTGCTTAAAAACATGCTAAGCATTTGAGCGATCACAATGAACAATAATAAACATGCTTAAGTTATCGCAATCATAAGTCAATGCGTGTGTAATTTCTAAGTCAACGCTCTTGTCGGTTTGTTTTTTGTTTTTCTCGTAAACAAATAAAGTTTATTAACGAAAAGTCAGCGGTTACTATAAAATATAATACAATATACTGCATTTGCAAAATAGTAAGGAGTATCTAATACAAAAAAGTGAAAATTAAATTACAATTACTATGGCGACTGCTTTTCTTAACATTTGGCTTGCCAACCGCCGGCTAAATGCAATAAATAGCATGATAAATAATAAATAAATAAATAAAAATAGCAGTTTTCGAACATTTTCCATATTTACACCAGTGAAATTCAAATACTTGATTGCGCAGCAGGATTGTACGTCACGAAACGTAAATATTTTGACATTTAATATTAGGTGTTCACGGATGTTCCATTGTGATCGCGAATACGATAAACGACCACGGTGAGAAATTGTTATCACGTCGATTATTAGCACGTTGATTGTTATTTGTGATTGAGCTACAGGTTCATTGTTGTTCGGAAATCAAATGGTAAAAGCGTATTGAATATTCCAAAATTTGTATCTTTTTGTTTTTTACTATGAAATTTAATGTGTTTTTACTACTGGGTTTGAGCGGCCCTTAAGTTCCGCTAATGGCGAAAGTTGGAAGCATAAATTCCGGTTTAAAAAGCACTCCGATATATTTGGTAGGAATTTTGTAGAGGCGCCTAGAGTAACTTTTACGAACGGATGTTTTTGAAAGCGGTTCATAAAACATGATGTTATAATACTCTATTCTTAATGCGAACATTCACCGAACAGTTGTCCTCCATTTTGTAATAAAATTGAGAGAAAATGTTGTTTGCTAAATTGATTCATTCTTCACTGTAACATTGCAGACTGGAAAAAAACGGGAGATATTTCGGAAAATCGGATATTTCAGAAAATGGCACAAGATCTTATCCAAGATTTGACCCGATGAATATTGCATAGTGTAATAACAAAAATGAAGTGAAATCAATGGTCGAATTCCAAAAAATTCTGTGGCATTTAGATAAAGAGGTACATTTCACAATTAACTAATTGCGCAGGTAGGCCATTTAAAGTTTCATACTGGTTTATTTCTTGGACATACAATTTTGGGTGCTATCTAGAATAAACTTTAAATGCGTAAACTTAAAATTTGTATAGCGCACAAGCCGTATTCTGTTTATTCTCATATTGGTTTTACTATTTTATTAAAATAATTCTTCATACAACTTTCGTGTACTTATTTACCAAATAGTATTTACGAATTCTCCAACATTAAAAATTATTATTGAAATGAATATTTTTTTCCTAATTTTTATCTCTTCACCCAACCATCCGTAGATTTTTAGAGTATAACTGCACACTTAAGTAATTTTATCAATAAATGCGACTAAATACATATATTTTTAAATGATTATGTTTAGATCAGTTTCAATCAACAATACTTTTATGAAAGACCATTTTACAGTACATAATATCAAAAAAATTATAATGTAAATCACATTTCAAGTATTGTGATCGCATCATCAATCGCCAGAATGATAGAGGCCGCCATAAACAACACTTTTTTTTATCTCATTCGTAGTTTCTCAAGCCAGAAATTTTATTTTTATAAATAAACTCTATTGCTTGTGTTGAGATAGCAAAAAATACAAAAAACAGAAGTGTAAAAAATTATCAGTAAATGCCATCACTGGTTATGTGTCAAAAACAAACAAACGCTTTAAATTACTTTTGTAATTTTTGGAGTATTTCCAAATTTTTGTGGAGAAGTACAATCTTTAACCGATAACTTAACGGGAATGGAGAACCTGAAAAAACAGAAGCAAAATGATTTTTAAGAAGTCGAAGAAGCCTCTACTACAACATGGACTGCATGTTCGTTCTAATAAAGAGGGATCCCTTCTTATACACATTCACCGCTTTAATTTTACCCTCCCTTTTCACAGTAGTAGCTGCTCGATTGTGGAATAATCTTCCCCACTTATATCAGAGAAAGATTGAAATGTCACCGTCTAAATATTTTATTTTTTCCTTTCTCCTTCTTCTTATAGTATAGTGTAGATTTTTAATTTGTTTTTGTTTCAAATTCTGAATAAAACTGTAAGATTTTATTCCTTGAATATATCCATATATTTCTTGTTTTCTCGAACTTGGTTTGGGTAGGTAGTAGGTAGGAAGAAATTTCCTTATATGTTTATGAAATGTTTATATGTATAAAGTGTTAAACAAATAAAAATAAAGTAAAAAGTATGAAAATCTAGGCATTATGACCTTTACCGGTCATTTGATTTTTATTGTATTCATTTATTATTTTATTTACAGTAAATACTTGACTTTGTTTTAGTAAAAAATGTAAGCTTAAAATAAACAAATAAATAAAACCAGGGTGAGTCGGGACTTACAACTTAGTTTATAGGAAAAATAATTAAAAATGATACGCACAAATATATGTTTAGATTAAATAGATTAAGATTTACACTTAAATGTTTAAAAAATAATTTTCACACTGTGTTATACACAGCATTCTGTTTATATTTAAACATGAATATTTCTTTTAAATAAAGGTTTTCGTGCGATAACAATTGACTAAAATATTAAAATTTTTTCAACGTGTTGTAAGTAGCTCAAGTTAGGGCAGAGTGGGGTTCAAACCTCGAACCTCTGATCCATGAGTCCACAACACTAGCTACTTACTAAGTCAAAAAATCGTTATATACGTTAATTTCTGTGAAGTTGAAAGTTGAAAACAACGTTTTTATGATTTCAGTAATATTTTTAACGGGCTGTATTTTGTTATTTTTGTACCAATTTTCAATTCCATCAAAATGTATTTCAAAGTAACGTCACAATTTTAATGGCCTCTATCTTAAGTTATGTTTGTCCATTGAAATTTTAAATTTATTCTCCAAGTCCAGCTGTTTGCAAATGGCGTATCCGATATAAAACAACCACGAAAATGTCTTTAGCGCAGAATGTATTTTCCGTCCAATTTTAATGGCCGGAATAAAAATACAGATATAAGAATTTTGGCAAAAAGAGATAATATTTTGATGTTTCTTTTAATGACCGCCCTAAACATTTCATCGTTGATGCGTTCGTTATTTTATTTTGCCAATCGCCAAACTTGCATGAAATAGCGTTCTAAAATATTAATTTATTTACATATACGCCCGGTTAACATTTACAGGGACGTAATTATTAGAGCACACCTAAGAATATGTTTATGTTTGCCCTGTTTCAAGATTTAAAAAAAAAATAATAAAGTATACATTACGTGATAGAAAAAATATAGACAACATATCGTGGAATAATTACAACTTACTACTACTAGATAACTTCAAAATCAACATTTGCGAGTTACCCATTAAAAACACATTTTTACCCTCCACGAACGTACAAATAAACAAGTCATGTATAAAATAATATTTGTACGATTTAAATAAATCATGACTTGTTTATTTGTAGCATTCATGGAAGAATATACAAATCTGTGTTTTAAGTGGGTAACCTGAAAATGCTGATTTTTAAGTTACCTAGTTATAGCAATTAACTCCAAGATTTTTTAATATTTTTTATATATATTTGGACCCCTGTATTTAGTAGCCTTACGTGTCATATACAAGGCTAAGGTACTAGGGGAAAAAAAAACGTTTTTGTTTGTCTTGGAAATGGGATGTTCGATCACTGATTTTGGTTTATTACCTTTATGAGTCGAATCACCATTGTTGCAAAGTTCAAGAACAATGGCGCGTGATAACTACTTTTACTACAGTGTGGATATCTGTTAAGGATATTCCATCTTTCCTGCATTCTGTTTCAAGATTATGGCGTTGCAAACTGAAAAATGGGCACTGAAATAACAGATGTTCGATACTCTGTGAAGAAATAGCATCGCATGGACAATAGTCATCATTCCTTAATTTAAACCTGTATAGATAACTTCTCATAGCTCCGTGTCCGGTAAAAATTTGGGTCGTTTCGGAAGTACTTTGGTGATGATGACGGAAGTTTGCTGCATCAGCCAGCGTTGGGAAAAACATTTTAGTGATTTTACCTGTAGAAGAAGCGCGGTAATGATCCTCCCAACGCTGCTGCGTATTTTGTTTTATGCAGCGTTTAGCGAAGCTAAGGGGAAATTCTAAAAAGATATTATAGAGTAATAAGTAGAAAATAGAGACAAAATCAAAGGATATGAGATCAAGGAAGCGAAGGAACGGAATTTGACTAGGTGGGAATAAAAGACAGAGAGGATAGTTATAGTTTACCTAGATCCTGTTGTGTCCTTTACCCATCCAACATGTATACGTTTTCTGATCTGATTTGTAATTTATGAACTTCAGATTGGTTGTCCGTTGCGAAAGTGTTTTTGAATATTAAATGTGCCACCGAATAAACAAATTCAATGATTTTTATCAACAAAATTCATTAATCATTTATGAATTTTATATATCATGTGAAACTCGAATGAAATATTATGTTCTGTACATAATATGTTTAGAAACGTATCAAATTAAGATATTACCTTTAACATTATAATTGTAAAGCATTTTACTGTGCATTTAATTTAAATTAAGATTTAAGTTGCATTTGATTCAGTGATACCATGAAAAAAGACAGCTTATTATAAGAAGACCTAAGAGTTCTCGGCAAGATACGAGGCGAAGTGAGAATCACAATAAGCTTTATACTTTTCAGTACAAATCGTCTTGGGTGAGGTTACTTCATTTGATAGAGATCAGTTGTTCAGATGCATCAAAAAGTGGATTAAGAATTTTGCATTAAATTTTAATTAGTATGAATGTATTATTATTTTATGTTTTTTTCTTTATATATTCTATGTTTTTTTTTCTCATATTCTCGTATATTAAAAATTATATAAACTCATAAATAAACAACTCCAACAGTCTAAGTCACTCTCGAAGCACAAGAGTAAGTTTCTTTTTTTGGAGAGTTACAGTGATAACATTTACTAGATGCATAAAAGTAGATCTGGATACAATTTTAAAAAAACATGTACCTTTTATGAAATTTATTAATATTAAAAAATTAAAAAATTTTGATTGCGACCAGCAGATAAGATTTATTCAATTATGAATCAATGTATTTTAAATTGTTTCTTACAATTATTAGAATAACTCTTTCTGACAATTATCAATTTATTATTATTTTTCTACACGTTTTTTTAAATACACTTGAACAGATTTGGTAATTTATGATTTCAAGATCCGTTCAAGTGCATTTTATTTTTATTAATTTTTAGGGTGATATACTTTTATACTAATGAAACACAAAATGATAAAACATTACTAAATATATTCACATATCTTGAGCTTATTGTACATATGCATTTGTACATACGTCTTAAAGACAAATGGCAGTTTCTTCCAACCATCCAATAAAACAAAAGGTTTTATTAATCTAAGTTTATGGGAAAAAATGTAAATACACTAACAAAATTAGCAACATGCGTATATAAATTAATCAATATCTGCTTTTCTACCCACATTTAATTAAATACTCCATTTATCACCTCAAAACAAAGTAATTAAAAAACTAAATTTACGAAATTGTTAAACTACTTTGATAATTATGACAAAAAAATCAAATACTCAAATTAATGAACTAAAATATGTCGATTCGTTATTTTATTTTATTTTATTTGGGATTTTTACAGCTATTACATAAACAAAATAAGTATAAAAATCTTAACAATGCTAAAGCCAATTTAAAAAATCCACTGTAAATATAATGACACATAATATATAAGAAAAGAAGTTTAGTAATTGTATTTGTGTGACGTTTGTATTCATGTGTATGTGAATGTGTGTATGCGTGAATGAATGAGGGAGAGGATACATGTGCGTGTGGGAATGAATGAGGGAGATGGTGCGTGTGTGTGGGTTCGTAAGTATAAAAAAAATATTGTTTAAAACTTGTAAATTGTATTAAAAATGGTACAATAAAGAGCTTAGTAAAAAGTTAGAAACCTTTTTGTTAAAATTCAAATGACGAAATGATATAAATTGTATTTTTTTTTATTTTTATAAAACCAAATAAAATATGTTTTTAGTTTTTATTGAAACCCTGTTGCCCATTTTATGAGATGGTAAAAATACACACGGCATGATAAAATTCCATGGGATTATAATTATTTTTTATTATTTTTATTTATTTAATGGCAGGCAAACGCATTTACTAGTACACCATTAGGCTGACTGATCTCAACTAAATTTTCGTCACTAAATAAAAGATAAAATAAAATAATAAATAATAAAAAAATATCCGCCCATCCTAATTTTAGTGTGTCGCGTATATGTGTATAAATAAGGCCTTCATGAAATCGGTCTTTGGATGATTTTACAGAAAAAACAATGAGTAATTGAATATGTATGTAGGCACACGTGATAATAACGGCAAATCCGATGTTCTTTCCCCACAATAATAAAATACCTTATTATTTTTTTGGTATGTGTATTTTTGTACATACACAAATCTGGATTTCTCCCGAGGGGGAGTAGGTATATATTTTTTATCAATATTCCTACAGAGATGAGGTAGAATTTTTTCAAATTCAGGATTATCGATATTCGAGCGTTTAGTCTTAAATACATAAAATAAAGTAATATGCTAATTAAAAATACTTAACTTCAATATCAATACATAGATGGTGCTCCAACACGCTAGTGAATGCTTTCTCATTTTAATAAGATATATACAAGAATCAAAATGATACCAATGTCGATATTCGCTAATAAGCGGAATGGGGAATGTTGTTAAAAACGTAAAGTGGCCACTCAACCCAGCCAATGACAGGTCATAAGCCCTGTAAACGCTCGAATATCGATAATCCTGAATTTGAAAAAATTCTACCTCATCTCTGTAGGAATATTGATAAAAAATATAAAATACCTTCTTAGCCGTGTCAAAAGTTCGCCATTTCGTTTCTCACAAAAGAAATACAATGTCTATTCTTATCCTGTAACTGGTCCACGGTACATCGGCCACTATTGTTCCAGCTCCAATGTAGCGTTTGGCCCATTCAGAATGACAACAGACACAGCATCTCCGGATGTGACGGTAGAGCAAAGAATCTGACGCAAGTGGACAACAGATTATCGAAGAGAAAATCTTGATTATTATTTGACTTTTGTAGGGTAACCACCAAATTAAAAGAAATAAATAAAAAAAATGTGAACATTAATTTTACAATGGATTATAGTAATTTCATTTTTGAAATTCTATACATAGCTTTTCTGTGATAGTGAATAATCTTTGTTGCATTTTTTAAAAGTTTTTTTTTTTAAATAAATATTTGCGCTCTTACGATTTACCAAAATATTCATTTTAAGGTCCATTTTCAACGATTAATTCACTATAAGAAAATGGGAATCAAGTTGGGGTAGAGTGGGATTCGAACCACAGACCTTTGAGCCATGAGTCCGAGACACTAGCCGCGGGATCACAACCCGATTCAGTTTTTGCCTTGTTATTAATAAAATTAAAACACAGTAAATAATAGACAATTGAATGAATTAATGCAGAATAGAAAAGTGAAACTGAGATAATAGCATTTTTATGAAAAGAGTGAATAATCAAATCTACACAACAATTGAAATGTTTTTGACTTTGACTTTGACAAATGGTAAACAATAAATACATTAGTTTTTTTTATATCTCAAACAAGAATCTAATTATGTATTTGACTAGTTTGAATGATTTTTAAAGTACTGTAAGATTTTCTAGTGCTTAAGATTTTTCTAGCGTTTTAATTGAGAAATGCCGTTTTTGTGATCGACCTATTTTCAGAAGGTGATTTTTACAGTTTTTTATGTGAAAATGGTCTGGCTGTTTTAAGCAGAGCATGGGATTGACCTTACTGCACCCGATAACACCAATATCATTTTTTTTCAAAATAACGTTCAATTTATTTTTTAAATCCTGAAACGATTTTTATTCTAGGATATCTATCCACCTAGATGCCTTTGAGATGTGGTACTGGATGCATATGTTAAGAATACCCTGGACAGTCAGACGCACTGACGCCTCTATTATCTCTCTCGATTATATCCCTCAGTTTTTTTCCATTCAAAATGGAATATCAAGTAGACGAAAATGTGTTTTTTTGACACTTCATACTATTCGCGTTCGATCGAAGGAATAAAGCTGCTCGCAATATTTGCTGTATGTGCTGTGAAAATGCCATGTAATATTTATTTATTTTTGAAATTTTTTTTTTAAAGAAATATTTGGATTCTTATGATTTACCCAAATATTTAATGTTGAGGGCCATTCTCAACGAGTTGTAAATAACTCACTATTAGAAAATGGAATCAAGTTGAGGTAGAGTGGGATTCGAACGACGGACCTTTGGTCCGTGAGTCCGAGACACTAGCCACGAGACCACAACCCGACTTATATTGACAAATTTGTTGCAATTCTTCATTTGTTGGGTTCTCTTCATTCGAAAAAAAAAACCGGCACTGCTTATGTTAATATCTAATACAAATACCACAATAACCAAACTCCTGTAATCATGGTCACCCTAGAGCGGCCTGATGTCATCCATCAATGCCACTCCAAACAACACTTTCCTATAAAGCCCGAAAGGATGTTTCCACCCACAACTTGTAAACAAGCTGAGATCCGAACTGCGGCCATTGTGTCCGCTCGCATTCCCTTTGCCCACTGAGCCGCCTGAATAGAGTCAAAGATAGCACCGGCTATACGTTCCTTGGTCACTTCCGCCGGAGCTTTTAACTTTTAGCTTTTGTGCAATACTGTATCACTTGAATACGCAAGCCATTGATATATGACGTTAAATAGAGTATTCGCGTCATTACATTTATTTAATATTTTATCAAATTAAAAAAAAATATTTCTTAATATTTTTTTAAAAAAAACAACATATTTTACATAGACAGAGTACTTCAAATGAATTGGCATGCATACATTAAAATATGAAAAATAATTAACACAGGGCTCTTGGCCTCATGAAGTTAGGGATACGTTATTATTTTTTATGATTTATGTATATTTGCATGAATAAATAAATACAATAAACGTTTAAACATTTCCCACATCTACATAATTTAATACATACACATTCAAATATACATAAATAAAGTCTAAAAAGTCTAAAAAATAGAAGTTAGAAAGAACAATAGAGAAGCATCAAATAAATAAAAACATGTCATTTTTTTTAATAAATAGTAAATACTTTTATTACAATTTTCTAATTTTCATTAACAAAAAAATTGTGGTCTAATATAAGCACTTATTTTATTTTTTTGATATGTATCGTATTCTTCCAGTACCCTTTATTGAAATTTTAAATCAAATGTATACCCTCACACAGGCCATGTCTCGGTGGTTTTTTTTGTGTTTATGTTTTAGTGTATTTTGTAGTTGTAACTTATGTACACCTATTGTTAAAAGCAAAGGAAAAATTATTTAAAAAAACCAAAAAAAAATCAATTATTTCAACAGTTACAATAGCTGTAAACAACAAATCAAAATTAACAAATTACAACAGGGACGGAGAATACCTTAAATAAGGGAATATGGAAGTCTAGGCATTGACATCCATATTTCTTAAATTTTTCCATTTGTTGATTTTAGTGAAATTAAAGAGCTTAAACCTTTATTGTTGTGAAGAGATTCATCTGACTGAATTATTTTACATACTTAGCAACGCCTGAAAACAATTTTTCAATTTTTAAACTTCTTCTTGGACCATTTGGTTTCATTACAACATTTTAGTTTATCTAAATGTTCGCAGACAAAAGAATTTGTTAATCTTAATGACTCCCGAGGGGGTGAAATCCTGTCTTTTGACTACGAACATTTTAACAAACTTAAATATTGTAACAAATCAAAAGTCAAATTTCTTCAGAGTCAAGCGATATTTTTTATTACAAATGTGCGCACAGTATGGCTTAACTTTTGACGATCCAGAGGTAGAAAAAAAATCATCTATTTTTGAGGACCTTAAAAAATATTTATCTACCCATTGTATTAATATAAAATTATTTGTGTTATGTTAATGTGTTTTTTTTTCAAAGTGTCAAATAAACATGATTATTTTTTTATTGAAGCTAGACCGCCCATGCGCTATATAGCTGCAAGATCTATTGTAATCTAGCACCAATCTGCTATTAAAATTTACAATAATTAGAAACGGTGAAATCGCTCGTGTGCTTTTGAGTTGTAAGGCACGTTACCGTAAAGCGCCCGTGATGTGATTTTCAAAAAAATGGCGCTTTAAAAGT
The DNA here is from genome assembly GCF_059751315.1 of Micrasema longulum. Lineage (NCBI taxonomy): Eukaryota > Metazoa > Arthropoda > Insecta > Trichoptera > Brachycentridae > Micrasema > Micrasema longulum. Next base: position 1,398,032 of record NW_028277244.1, on the reverse strand, counting down.
ACCTATAACAATAATTGTTTCGATTACTTTGATTGACATACGCATCGAGTACCTGTCTGTAGTACTCGTCATTTTGTACTCTTTGGCATTATACGCTCGCAGACTAATTACATAAAAAACATCATTTTTCGAAGAATACAGACGACCTACAAAGACAGTGATATCGACATTTTACACCGTAAATAAAATCGTTTTATCAGGCCTATCAAAGACACCCTAAATTGAACGTAGTTATGCAGAAAGCAGCTAGCCATAGAAAAGCGAAACTGAGACAACAGCACCTTTGTAAGAAGAGTGAATTATCAAATCTACACAACAGTTGAAATGTTTTTGGCTTTGACAAATGATTAACAATGAATACATTAGTTTTTTATTGTATTACAAACAAGAATCCTTTTATGTATTTTAATACTGTAAATTAATTTTAAATTACCGTAAGATTTTTCTAGTCCTGTGGGTGTTTTCTGCAAATTGAGAAATTCCGTTTTTGTGATCGGCACTATTTTCAAAAGGTGATTTTTACAGTTTTTTGTATGAAAGCGGTCTGGCTGTTTTTAGAAAAACATATAATTGAACGTAGTTATACAGAAAGCAGCCAGCTATAGAAAAGTGAAACTGAGATAATGGCTATTTTGTGAAAAGAGTGAATTATAAAATCTACACAATAGTTTGAATGTTTTTGACTTTAACAAACGATAAACAATGAATACGTTAGTTTTTTTTTTATATATTACAAACAAGAATCTTATTGTGTATTTGACCAGTTAAAAAGATTTTTAAAGTACCATAAGATTTTTCTAGTTATTTGGGTGCTTTCTGCAAATTGAGAAATGCCGTTATTGTGATCTACACCTTTTTCCGGAGGTGATTAATACAGTTATTTATATGAAAGCGGTCTGGCTGTTTTTAGCAGAACATATAATTGATCTTACTGCGCCCGATAACATCAATATCTCATTTTTCCGAAATTGTGGACTGGCTGCTTTCTGCATAACCACGTTCAATTTATCTTCGCCACGTCTTCTCCCTTCCATAATTTGGCTTTTGACTTATTTTTTTGAGTTGTTATCTTGTATTTGGTCAAATTCTGCCTGATTTCCATAATTAGTAAATGAATTTAATATTTCGTGGATTTATGTTCGTATTTTTGTTTTCTTTAAATGACTGGATCTTCGACAAGCCATGCGCCAGGGCCACGAGCACGCCTGTTAATACATTTGATTTACATTAGTATGTGTTTCAGTATTTCAGATCTTCTAGTAATGTCCGACCTTCGAGTTAGTCCGCGTTCTGTTTACTGTTCACCGCTACAAACATCAAGTCTCGGGTATTTCTGTACGGACGAAGGTCTGCCGAATAAGTGAACATCTCATAAGCTGAATTCCTTCACAAACGTTCATTAACATACTTGAAATTCAGAATTTTGTCTTTAAAGTACAATATTATAGACTATGGAATAAATGTTATTTAAGTTAGTTCGTAACAATTTATTTCAACAGAGAGGGAAAACATTTTTGAGAAGGGAATATGGAAGTCTAGGCATTTACAGGGCTTATGACCTGTCATTGGCTGGTTTAAGTGGCCATTTTACACACTTTGTTACATTCACTATTCTGCCCACGTTTGAACATCCACATTTCCTCAACTCTTCCATCTGTTGACTTTTGTGAAGTAAAAGAGCTGAAACCTTTATCACGCGGATGAGATTCATCCCGTGTGTAAAGTGGCCACTTAAACCAGCCAATAACAGGTCATAAGCCCTGTAAATGCCTAGACTTCCATATTCCCTTCTCAAAAATGTTTTCCCCCTCTGTTGAAATAAATTTAAATTTGAACAATTCCTTAGGGAGGAAATCCAGCCAGTCTGCAAGCATTTGGACATAATCAAACATTGTTAGTTCATAATATCTTAGGAACTAATTTAAACTATTAATAACAATAGATTTACTCAGATTGAGATGGGCTGGACATTTACAAAAAAATGCCGAATGCGCGGATATCTAAAAGCATCATGACTGGAGATCCAGTGGGGAGACAAGGGATCGGATGACCTAGGCTGAGGTGAGAGGACGTTCTGAATAATGATGCAGCATATCTTCTACAAGTTGCTAATTGGAAGTTGGCGGCAGGGGATAGGGGGAGTTAGAGGCAAACGTTGAAGGATACCAAGGCTCAATTTAGACTGTAACGCTTTCTAAAAAGAAGAAAAAAGATAAATTTAATCAATATACTTTGCAAAAAAATAGTAAATATAAAATTTCGTTTGTTTGACGCAAATTAGGCGCTTTTTTCCAGCTGAACAAACCGTCGAGTCGCGTCGCGTCGACGACACCACCTGCCTATCTTCCTAAATGTGTTAAAAGAATTCTCAGATATTTACGTCAAAGTACAAGTATCAAACTTGTATATTGAATGCCAATGTTCCTCCGATAAAAGCAAAACTGTAAACAAAATGCAAAATGACAAAGAAAGCTGCCACAAAAGATATATAGCTATACATCACACCCACCTGAATCAACTTAGAGGATGCGTTTTGAAGCTCCTAAGCAAATAAAAAGCACCGCGTCCACTTCTTAATCGATTAAAATACAATACGAATCGATGTCCCGTCCGCTATGCATTTCGCACAATTGCATCTTTTGGACAATTCACAACGATTTTAGGTTTTCAAGTCATTCTCACGCCGTATATCCGCTCTGCCATACAATTTACATTAAACTTAATAGTGTATAAATGCATACATCGTCATTGCATGTTCAATGCAACCGATGCGAAGTGATGTGGCAAACTCACATTCTCGAATGAATGCCGGAAAATAATTTTAAAAAATGACTGTAAGCATATTTCATCAATGCTGCAAGTACAATAAATATTTTTTTGGATAATTAGCTGTGTTAAAAATTTAATTATTTTTCATTGTTTTTGCATGAAATTCTGTATTTATTTGCATACTGCAGTTATTTAGTATGATATTTTGGGCGCACCGGAGATATTATCAAATTACAACAGGGATGGAAAACTTTTTGGAGAAGGAAAGAAAAAAGGGGGTGAAATCCAGTTTTTTTCTACAAACATTTGGACAAACTCAAAATATTGTAATAGGCAATCAATTATTAAATATGAAAAAACTCAACAATTGGGTTTTTTTTATTTGTTATTCAGCTAATTCTTGAATGTATTAGTTAAACTTTCATTTGCATATAGCGGGTTGCTAACTCGCTATTTTGGTACACTTTACATAATTCTAAAATATTTTTCATATATATTTGTAGGTATTTTAATTGTAATTTAATTTCACTGCTTTACAGATTTACTCGTTGATCTTATTTCTCAATTCTGTTCAATTATGTATGTGTACTAAATATTAAGTATGTAAATAATGCTATTAATGGCGTTTATAAATAAATAAACAAAAAAGAGAGCTCATCGGCAAAATCTCAAAGTCGCTATTAAATTTAAAAAATGGTCGTAACATTTTTTTCAACGAAAGAAAATCTTATAAATGTAACTTTATTGTATACGGCTAAATTGAGGAGAAATGCTGTATCATAAATTCAACGCGAATATTCTCCTTCTTTACCTTTGATCTTTCCACTGCTGGATAAAGACATCTTTCAAAGGTCTCCATTCCTTCCCAACACCCGCTTTTACCATACATGTTTTACTGGCTATCGAGGAAATGTCACCAACTCATAGTTTTTGTGGCCTTTTAACACACCTTTGGTTTGCCCATGGACTCCACTTTATAATTCTGGGTGCCCACCTGCCATCATTTTGCCTCACCAAGTGTCCTGCCCACTGTCACTTTAATTTTGCTGCATGATTTATGATATCTACGACTCCGGTTCAAAGTCTTATTTCTTCATTTCTTATTATGTCTCTTGAACATACACCGAGCGTCTGTTTTTCCATGGATTACTGCGTGTATTTTAGTTTTTGGCTTCTTTTCTGTGTCACAGACATGGTTTTTAGTCCGTATGTCGTCACTGATAATATATGCGATTCATAGACTTGCTTTTATTATTTTCTTGGATATGCCTGAATTATGTGACTACATTATTTTTACAATATTTGCACACCGGGGATATTAAACGTTCAACGACGACATTGTACACCAAATAGTGTATGTCTTTTGTGAAAATGGTGTTACGTCATTGTTGGCAAATAATAAAATCGTGTAATGTGTTTGCCGACTGCGGAGGGGGGAGGTTAGTCAGTAAGGGTAGCGGAAGTAGAACCATATCAATCAAAATAAAACAGACCCTGCGCTTTAGCGAACGAAGGACAATTGATTTTGACTTCCCAATATGATGGGGCAATTTGTATGGTCGGTAAGCTTTGTGATCCCTCTCCATACTTGATCAGTTTATTTTATTTAAATTCAGATTATTTGAAAAGATTATTGGTCCATAGTAACTAAAAAAACTTAGTACGAAAATTATTCAGTTTCGATTTTGGGTAGTCTTTTATAACACAAAGATCAATCTATACAGACCCAAAAATGATTTCAATTAACTTAGCCGATAAATTATTTGAAATCAATTTACCATATCGTTTTTGGGTATACATTTTAATTTTGTATTTTTTTACTCTCTTTAAATAGTCTTGAATTAATTACTAATGCAGTTGATATACCTTTGAAGTACCCTATGCACCATTTGACGTGGAAAGATAATTTAAAAAAAATACAAAATCAATTAATTGTCCTATGATATGAAGTAGAAATAAAAATTATTTCTTCAAAAATCTAATTAATAAACATATTATAGACATTAGAATATTTATTCATAAAAAACAAAACTTCCTACATTCAAATATTTTGTATTCTTATTTTCAATTCATTATACACGTGTCTGTGCCGTTGGTCTCGGGGGATGGTTTGTGGGTATTTATTTACCGGTCATACTGTCATCATGGAGGACTGAGTCACCTTCTTAGTTCTCACTGGAGTAAATCTCATTCAACGCGTCCACTTTGCGGGGGTGGGCATCTTTCGTTTCAGTAGACCGAAGTTAACACGAAGGTAACTTAGTTTGGGTGAGGACCAAGTATTGCGGGGTATAACGCGATCCCTCGCCCAGGGCTACGGGTGAAGACTTCAACGGCTGTGATGGTGGAAATGAAGTTCATCAGTACGGTGGAACAGGCGGAAGGGGCACAAATCTTATCTCAGGCCACCCGGACATACTTCGGGCTATTATGGACTGTTGGAAGACAGTGGCGTCGGGCAGGACGTTGTGTTGAGGATGGCAGCGGATGAACAATAGTCAACCAGCGTAAAACAGAAACCAAAAGCAAATCTCCTCGTACGACGCGACGTGAAGACTGAGGACTTGGAGGGCTGATCCCGATTAAATAGGACATACAGCCAGGAGGAAGAAAAAGAAGAAGAATTATACACATGTCTGCGTCCGGGTGGATGAAGAATATAATTATAATATTCATTTTTCTTTTAAACAGTGAAGAAGGTAAAAAAATATACAAATAAGCAAAATTTAAACACAAGCAAACATATTAGGCACTGTCTATTCTCACTAGGTGTAAATATCTGTTTTAAGGTAGACATCATTTATCTATTTTTTAATATAAAATACAGCATATTTTCTATTCATCATCATCATTCCCTTTCCACACCTAATGGTGCACGTGGCGCTGCATTGGCACACCAATTGCAGCGTATTTTGATATTTTTTTGTTACATGAAGATAAGGTGATCAGTCTTACGCTTGAGGTACCAGTCTAGGTACTATGAAATATTCTAGTGTAAAAATACCCTTTTAAATAATATTTTATATCAACCATGTCGGGAATCGAACCCGAGACCTCTTGCATGGTAGGCAAATGCGCTGACCACTACACCACGAGGCCGATTTTATTTTTTATTACAGATGTATAAAGAAAATTAATACAAAATTGAATAATATATAAAAATACAATAATCTTAAAACATTTATGGAATTAAGTGTGTAAATTGGCCACTTATGACAGATCTAATCTAAAGTAACCACTTATGACAACTAATGACAGATCATATGCCCTGTTAATGCCTAGACTTCCATATTCCTTTCTCTCAATGGGTCTCCATCCTTATTATAATATGTAGTGTTTTAAAACAACTTATAATACAAAAAAATGTATTTGAAGCACGAACTTTGTGGTTTGTTCATTATAATTGGCATGGTTTAGCTCGAAGTCTTATTTGTTTATCGTGTTTGTGAATATATTGTACACCATTTTTTCATTGCCCTTGTTTGTCTTCGGTACATATTTTTTTATTATTTTTGTTCAGTTTCTTGTATACATGTTTCTTCATGTAAATGTTGTAATTGGTTTGAACCGTATATGTAATAAATAAATAATAAAAATAATAACACTTTGTTATTAATAACTGTTTTTTATTTTGACTACTCACCGGTTTTGAAGCTACGAAATATTTCTTGTAAAGGTAAAATTTAGTTGTGAATGTCATCCTTTTTTATATGTTTTTTTAATTTTGCATTTTCATGATTTACCGTAATATTTCATTTTGAGGGCCATTTTCAACAAGTTGTAAATAACTTACTATTAGAAAATGGTAATCAAGTTGGAGTAGAGTAGGATTTGCATCACGGACTATTGATCTGTAAGTCCAAGACAATAGACACAGGACCACAACCTGATTTTAAGTACCTACTCAATACTAAATCTTAAATTGTATTTAAAAATCAAATAATAAAAATTTGGACAAACTCAAAATATTGTTGAAAAAATACCTGGTTCATGAAGAAGTATAGAAATTGAAAGAAAAATATTTTCAGGCGTTGCCTAGTATGTAGGTGAAATAATTCAATTAGATAAATCTCACCCGCATAAATAAAAGTTTAAGCTCTTTAACTTCACAAACATCAACAGATGAAATAATTGAAGTAATATAGATGTTCAAATATAGGCAGAATGGTGAATGTTACACAGTGTGTAAAGTGGCCACTTAAACCAGCCATTGACAGGTCATAAGCCCTGTAGATGCCTGGGTTTCTATATTACATTCTCTTAAATGTTCTTCATCTCTGTTGTAATATGTTAAAACATTGTTTTTTTTTTACTTACTTCTGTCTTATTTTAGAAAAATAATTGATCGAATTTTTATCCGTCACTCCATACTTTCGCAAAATTATGACTTTTTTATTCCACGCATATGTTTAGATTTCGTATTTAATAGACTCTACTAAAATTATAAAATCGGATAATATTAATTACTAAATTATACCTTAAATATAAGCAGCTCCCCAGGGAGTTAAATCCAGTCCTAGTCTACAAAAATTTGGACAAACTCAAAATATTCTTGATAAATCCACCTGGTCCATGAAGAAGTATAGAAATTTAAAAAATAAGATTTCAGGCGTTGCCTAGTATGTTGGTGAAATAATTCAATTAGACGAATCTCACCCGTATAAATAAAAGTTTCAGCTCTTTAACTTCACAAACATCAACAGATGAAAGAATTGAAGGAATATGGATGTTCGAATATGGGTAGAATGGTGAATGTTACACAGTGTGTAAAGTGGCCACTTAAACCAGCCATTGATAGGTCACAAGCCCTGTAGATGCCTAGACTTCTATATTACCTTCTCTTAAATGTTCTTCATCTCTGTTGTAATATGTTAAATTAAACCTTGATAACTTATTAAGTAACAGTAAGATAACAGTAATAATATAAAAAATAAGTGGTTAAAAACAAAATGTTTTCACTTTAATTTCAACGTGTTTTTCTATGTTTTTCTTCATTTTCCTTCTCAATTGCATCAAACTATCATCAACTACACTTGTGCATTTCATAACACCTTCGCGGTAACACGTGATACTGTTAAAAGCATCGCATGTTCCCGGGTTAGTTAGCTGCTAACCGATCCTGATAAACACCGTGATCAACCATGATCGGCGATTGTCTATAGCCTATGGCCGTGACGTCACAGGGGTACAGGGCGCACTATTAGTGCTATCCCCTTGTTTAAGCAGGTGAACCGGGAACGTGTGAAGACGCCAGGTGTTTGGGTTGTTGCCAGCTAAATGCTTCAAATGCGATTACATTCGGACACCGAGAGAAATGCAGGGTGTTGTTCTGTAAAACTATCAAACTGATATCACACGCTATCAAAATACAAGCATTTAATTGAAAACAATTAATTTTGCAAACATTTGATCATCACCACTATTTAGTGTCACTTTCGCTTTGATATTTTATTAAGTCTATGATGTACAAAGCTAAGAAAATGTATCGAGATTGCGCCAAAAAACGCTGTCAATGTACATCAATATGTGACTCTCAAGTGACTGTCTTTAACATTTACTATTAGATTATACAGAACAAGACTTCATACTATATTTAATTTGCCAGTACCTAGGACTAACTCAAGGAAAAACGACTTTTTCTTTGTTACTGTTATCTCCGGTTTTTCATCTCTCTTATATGAAATATAGAAAATTCCTCATAGACAGTACACCCGTTTAGTTTTACGATGTCAATAATTATGTATGTATTTGTATGTTCATTTTTATATTTTTGTACCTTTTACATTATTTTTTAAAAACTTTTTTATTTTCTAATTCTTTAAATTTAAATTTATCTCTTTTCTATTAACATTATTTTTATAACTGTAAATGAGTATATTTTTTATATTTTATTTGCGAGTTTCTAAGTGCCTAACAATTGTTAATTGCTTTTATTTTGATACCGATAGTGTACTTAATCGATATCTTGCACCACTGTGGAAAATTTTTATTGACTGTTTTCACAATTTTCGTTCATATGTATTCTTATTTTTTTTATAAAATATACGTAAAAACTGTTGTTTTTTCCCAAATAAAAATAAATAAGATAAATAAATTATTTAACTTTTAGTATCTTCATTAACACGTGGATACCAGGCGCGTTTCGCCCATACATACCGTGGATACGGCGCATCCCTTGACTATTTGAAAATAATAATACGTAGTTTATTATTAAAAATATCAAAATAAAATTTTCAAATATCCCTAAAATTATCGCATTCCGTTTTTCCTATATCGACGTACTGAACAGTATTCGTTAAATACGCTGGAATCTGGATACTACTTTACGTTTTGAATCCATTCCTATTACAAGTGATCGAATTTCCGCGCACGCGTATTAAGGTTCATAGCGTTGTCATATTGCTCTATAAAACTCATGGAGATAAGCGCATCCAATTTGTGTAAGCAAAGAAAAAACTACTCATATGAGATATGGCATAAATATTTAAATACCGTATTTTTGAAATTTGGCCAAAATTGAAGAACATCTCTAGTTTTAGATACTTTTAAAAAACTTATTGGTATAGCATAATTTTCGTAATATATTACCTCAAGCGCACTTTATAAAAGTGATTCTATGCTACAGTGATTTTTAATTTTTATTAGATATTTACCTATACCTATGTACTAATGCCTAATAAAAGTAAAGACATGATTATTTTTTGTCAGCATCCCTCCTGCTGAAAATATTCACCGCACGCGCCTGGTAGATACCACACAAAATACAACTGGGCCTATGAGACTTTATCTAAATCACGAAAGTTATAAGAAAACATAGAAAGAGTAGTGGCGACTATTAATTATAGATACCATCAATACTTTTTTTTAAACTTTGAATAAACAAAATAAAATATAAGTATTCGCGACAAATTTCTAAGGCAATAGCTTACCAAAATACATTATTAATATCTCCTCTTTTTCTCTCTCTTTATTTGCTTTTTCTATTAAAGACTAATATAGATATTAGAAATAAGCATTTTGAGGTACATATATAATTTTTTTTACCAATGAAAAATTAGCTATAGGTGTGTAAATGTATTTACGCAAATATACATGCATTTCATGCGTTTTTTGGTACATATGGTTTAGCTGTGAATCGTTCAGAACCATTTATATTACTTTACAAACACCCTTTAAGTCCACAGTTTTAGAATCACCCTGAACAAACTAGACATTTATCGTTATTAATCGTGATCGCTTCGATCAAATACAAACATTTAATGTAGATTCGTGAAAACTAACCAATTGTAAGGGTGAGTAACAGCTGTGATGAATCGGAAATTATTACCCACAATTAGCTGGTATATTACGGAGCCTAAAATATGTTTTTTATTGGTTGGAAAACATTTCTTTTAGTAAGGTCCTTCAAAGTGCATTTATTATAAAAATAGACCTATATAAATTGGTTATGTTTTTTATGATTATTTTATTTTATATTGCTCATTATGGTAATGATAATTAGGTATAAAAGATTAATTACGTTTTTTGTTTATTATTATGTTGACCATGTTAAATAAGTAATTTAAGGCATGTTTCACTTTTTGTAAAAGGTTTCCCTCGGCACGAGACACCCAAGTGAGGGAACATTATTCTGTATGAAAAAAAGAATATAAAAATTGTAAAAGTATTAATAATTGTGGTGAATTACATTACAGAAAACCCGGGCTTGAGAAAAATCACATTTTTAATTTGTGTGTTATTAAATTATGCACAATTATCATCATCATCCTCCTTTTCGCATCCAATGGTGCATAGGGCACTGCATTATTAAACTAATTTCAGCGTAATTCGATCATCTGTTACATGAAAGTAAGGTTATCGGTTTTATTAGCACTAGGTACGCCGATCCAGGAACAATAAAATATTTCCGTTCAAAAGAACCAATATTTCATATCCACCTTGCCAGGAATTCAACCTAGTATGTACAAATCATTTGTAATTTTATATCTACTTTTTCAACAAGTCAACATTTTTTTCAACAAATCAAAAAATCAATGCCCTTTGCCTTATTTGGTGCGAATGGGGAATAATTATAGTAAATATCATACAATGTGTAAAGTGATCTTCAAACCAATCAATGACAAGTTCAATGCTAGGACCGCCATTTTGCTTGTATTTTATTTGTTTCCTCGAAAATTGTATCTTTCTTTCTCTTTTCTAGCATTTGTTTATTTTAAATGTTACTTCTGAGGATTTAAAAAAAAAATTAAATTAAAAACACTTTTTTTATATTTAAAAGCCAGTGTCGAGACACGTCGATTACCTTAAAAAAACTCACCAGGACATGCTGAAAGCTTAAAAAATATCTATGTTTTATCGTTTTTTTTTTCAAAACACGATATTTTATCCTGTAATTGATCTCTTATTTCAATTATTTGTATCGGGTGCTAATGAAATATTTTTAAAAATATTGACCATATTCAAATAAAAAATTAAATTACCTTAAGATAAGTTGTAAGGAGTATTTTTTTTAAACAAATATTGTTCACGCGATTTGATGCAAATCACCGAAAACCCCCTCCTGAAAAAAAAATACGTTTCAAGCGAATATCGAGTTTTTCAAAAAAAAGTGGTCCTCAATTTCCCTCCTGAAAATGCTTATTCGTCTGCCTCGCAGTGTAATGGTCAGCGCGTGTGTCTACTATGCAAGAAATATCGGGTTCTATTTCCGACATTGTTGAAATGAAATATTTATTCAAAATAGTTATTGTTACACTAAAATATTTCATAGTCCCTCAACTGACACCTGTAGCGTAAGACTAATCATCTTATTTTCATGTAACAAAAATGATCTTAATATTCTGCAATTGGATAAAATACTGAATATTTTACAGTCTCCATAACTTCGTGGGTTTCTGTTAACATTTACTTATTTAATTAGACTCCAGTCGCAGAATATTTTGGAATTCATCTTTGTTCCAAATTCAACACGAGAAAAAGGCGTGACAGCAGATGTTATTTACTCCATGACGAGCATAGACAAATTGCATACATATGACAATAGATAGAACCACAAAAAGTAACAATAGCGACCAACACAATGCTTCTGTCATGTCATTCAAAGAAATGGCACGCTTTTTATATCAACGAAATCTTTATAAATGATTTGCCTACTTTAATAAATATTAAGAACGTCGGCTAAGAAATAGAAAAACCGAGGGGCGAAGTCAAGAAATATATATTTCACCCCCATCTCAAATGCATATCCTCAATCCATTGTAAATTAATAAGAAAAATCTCTTTGTATTTTTATTTTGATTTTTTTTTTTGTTGTTTTCGTATACTTTTTATAATTGGGCTACCAATATTTTTTTTATTATTTACTTTCAATACGTACGTGGCAAAACAGAATCAAATAGTTAGTGAAATAAAACTAGAAATATTTGTTAAGATATTCAAATATAATATTGGCGGTTCCAACTGTCAGTAGTGTCGCATTAAATCACATCTTGGGGGGTGTGATTCTGAAAATGCTGCGAACGCCCAGTTGCATTCTACCGGTGACGCTTTTGGCTAGTCCAACCCGTTAGCGTCCACATCACGAACCCTGGGCAATGGAATCACACTCAGTGATGTGATCACAGCAGATAACGAGTGGACGAAAGGCGAGTTTCTCGCGCCTCCTAACCAGAACCAACCGGCTAAGAGAAGGTAACCCCGATAGAAAACCACTCTACGGCGAGTGCATCAATAAGTAGTCGTCTTGGCTGCGGAATGTAAAAGTAGCGCAGAATAGAAATGCTTTCGCTGAAGTGATCAACAACGTCGCCGTCGGGGGAACCTGACAAGGCAAATTGAAGAAGAAGAAGAAGTTACACAAATCTATAATTTGGTTACTTGTCTTCAACAGGAAAAGGGAATGAAAGGATATGAAGAGAAGAGATGGGAAATTTATTTTTAGACATGATTTAAATATAGTTGCTTAAGAAACATTATTGAGTGGGTGAGAGATGATTCCACTGTCAAACCGCATGAACAGTATAAGAGTTTGTGAAAATAGAGGAATCATTTTTTTTTTTCAAAAAAATTTAAGTCTGGATGAATTGTATACAAACAGCTCATCAGCAAATTCTTTTAAATTGCTACGATGATTCACACTTAACCTACATTATTAATTATTTTACTTAAAAAACATTAGATATTATACCGTATTTTATTACATAATTAAAAATTACTATCTATCATTGATACGAAAACTTTTTGATTAACCATAATTTGAGCATCCGTCTCACTCCTGTATTTAACTGACTATTTTAATATTGTTTGGTGGCATGTTATTGCAGTGTCCTTGTGCCATATTTATTACAATATCTAGGGAACAGCTAGCCCTTCCATACTAGTAAACCTGGTGTTGTAATCATGTACCAACTTGTGTTTATACTCAAAGTGCGGCACTTGCTGAAAAATAAGTTGTTCTAGGGTCTACACCCTCACTGATAATTTATTTACAGATTTATACATCACTGATATTGAAATATTGTGTCTCTGGCGGTATACATCTTTGTGTAGTAGCAATTTAATCATAGAATTTTGCAAAGTTTGAATAAAATTAATATTAGTTTCATTTGATAACTACAGCAAGTTGAAAATATTTAAAAAAAGAAAGACATAGGTAGGTATAGTAGAAATTGTATTATCAAATGCGATGCCCAAAATATATTATGAAGGTATACTTAATGGCAAAATTATCTTTTGGGATATTGTGGTTTTTGGAAGTATCTTTGTTGGCAGATATCTCAAAAAATATGAACATATACTTTGTGAAGAAAATTCAAAAATAAAATAATGAAACTATGGGACTTGAAACCAATTCCTATCGTCGCCTGACCTACCATCGTCTTAAGGACAGCATCTAAAAGTAATCATGCATTTCCTGTACGAAAATAACAAAATAATTAAAACATCTAAAATACAGATCATCAAGCACGGGTGTCAAATTACTGACAGTTGGGGAAATAAAAGGTGACTTCAATTCCTCACTTAGAATTAAAAATACTACTATGGACACTTTCATTATAAAAGCAGCAGCACCCTTCATAAACAATATTCTGAATTTTATTCAACATGTAATAAATACACATCGGTTTATAACGTCGTGTTCTTCTGTCATCTCCAACCGGGGTAAAAGCTCCCTTCATCAACAAGCTAAAATCCGACAATATACGTTATTAATTTATACTCAGTTGCACCAAACAAAAGGTCAAATAATTATTATATTTTTGTACAAGTGGATAAAGAAGGTTGTAGGAATAAATGAAAATGTAACAAATATTTCACTTTTACAATTAAAAACTTGTTTTTTTATGCAAATAGTCCTTATCGACACAATTTATACAATTCAAAATTCAGTGGTTCAATGTGTCGTGAAATAATATGTCTCCTACTACTAAATACACAATAAAAAGTAACATTAAAATTGAAACGATTTTTTTTAAAGAAAAACTGTGTTCAGATTTTCCAGAAGAAATCACTCAAGACATTACGTAAATAATTATAAGAAAACGTAATTCATTTTCTCCAACACGTCCATTCTAGAAAAATCAATCGTCAATTTTAATTTATCATGTTAATTTACACAAAATGTATTTTAGAATGCATCGAAAAAACCTAATGCGTCGTTGACGCTGTAAATATTTATATTTGAATACCGTTTATCATTGAAATGGCGGATAGCGTTCGTTGAAAATAAATCACTTTTAATCATTTCCGTTTGAAAATTTAAATAACGCATTTAGAAAGATTATGAAAACATCTGGCATTGTTATTAATGGGTTTATATCTGAAATTATTCAAAACGAATAGATTTTCTTATATTTTCAACCCTGGAATTTCATTTACTTAATACATAAGACTTATTAGGTAAGTAAAATTTAGGTTTTATTAAAAGAGTTTATTTTTCAATTACTATAAACGTACTTTAAAATTGTTATTCAACTTGCGTACAATATACGTATATACATATCAGTGGCGAGCGGTGATTTTTTATAGGTAATCTACAAAAAAATGCCATTAATTTGTACCTACATATGCTCGTAAGTTCACAATATATCTTTATATATACATTCTTCTGTACGGGTGATGTCACTAAACTCCAAAAGGGCACATTAATAGGTAACTTTATAAGCTTATCCCCTCCCTCCATCCCCTCTACTTTTTATATTAATTCTCAAAAGAGAGAATATTATCATCATTTAATCATGTGCTTATTGAAATGCATGTTGTGTTGGTTTTATATTTTTGTGCAACAACTATGGTGAAGGTGTATAGTGGGTTTTGCATGTTGGTTAAATTGGTGTCCTGACGAAGAGACGGGTACATCTCGAAACCGGTAGACATACAAAAGCCGGTAAGTGGTAATATACAAATATTTAATAACATTTAGTAAAATGTTTGACCACAAGTTAATGCTTTAAATATTAATAATATATTTTCACTCATCAGTATTTCATAGACCCTTTTAACTTGAAAACTGTAAAAAAATGAGTGATAATTCCCTATTGTATTCTATACTTTTATACATACTTTAATAAATGAAAGTAAATAAAATAGCATACGAGCATTAATTTAGAAACAAAATAATATTTTAAATATGTACAATACATAATCTTCCTCATTTTTAACAATGGTCAAAATTTTACAATATTTATTGTCCAAAACAAAAGGCTAAGCAATGGTTCCATTAAAAATAAAAGCTGATGTCACAATAACGCAATTTATTCGTAACGACAAAGCGTAAACGTTAACCCTTTAAATTTGGATTATGCGGCGGAAGTTCTTCCTCGGTTTCATCTCACTTCCGGAAAACGTTATTTTGTTTTACGGGACGAGTTTTGAATTCAGAACCGCATTCATAATTTAAATTACGCAACAGAGAACTTTTACAAAACGTTATTTTTTTTATCTTCTTTTAGCGCATTTATAAATAAAGATGCCGTATTTTCGTTTTATTGTTAGCACGTTGTGAAACGTGACTCCTATGGCGTCCTCGTGGTATCATGTTTGAGGTCCTGCTTTCGATTACCGGCAAGGTTGACGCAAAATCATTATTAAACTAATATTCCACCGATTGTCGGACTGACTGGTGATTAATAAATCATGATGGACTGCAAATGGTATGCATATCAGCGAGATTATTTAAGAAAAAAAATGGTTTTTATTTGTACTTCTGTAAATTAACTATTATGCTCGAAGTTTATTTTGTAAATTTATTTATAATTTTCAGTTGCCAGAATTTCACTCTTCTCTATCTAGTTTCTATAGGTAAATGTTTTCAAACATCTAAATTTAGTAAATGGGGTGTAGAACTCCAACCGTTCGTGCGCTCAATAGCTGCAAGACTTGTTGTAATTTAACTTCTATTTATATAAATGTTTTTTTTATTTTTTTTAAATACCACTAAAACTCTAAACTTCATTGCCAAATAAAAAGTAAATAAAATGTAAATAGGGACTAGATTTCGTATTGTCCATGCGCTCTGTAGCTGCAAGTCGTGCTGTAATCTAGCTCCTATCCATCATAATTGTAATATGTCATATTTGAAGATGAGGAACTAGAATCTTAACGGTCCATGTGCTCTGTAGCTGCAAGACGTGCTGGGATATTTATTTATTGTACAGCGCCCTTAAGGCGATTTTCACAAAAATGACGTTTTATAAATTATCCAAATATACATATATATACATATATATTTCTGTAAATAAAGTTAAGAGTGGGTTAATAGTGACTCTCTCTTCAATCCGTGCCTCATGTCTGAGGATGGTGATCACGCCTGACTACAGTCATGGCTCATCTGTGGACAGTCTCCCTCCATTTGGAATGTCTTGTGCTCTTCTGTAGGCATTCGTCAGTGATAATTCTGATTATTCAATGACCAAGCCGCTCCATCCACGTGACCTTATCCCTTCGACACTTCCTAGGACGTCCAAACTATCAGAGTTTCCCCTGGAATTATGTCCAAAGAGCTACAGGATTCTATTCTCGCATGTGGATGTAAGTCTTTATCTTATGTCTAGTTTTTGGAGTGTAGATATATTTGTGCTTCTGGCTGTACACGGAATCTTCGCCATTCGCCGCAAACACCACATTCCGAAAGCTTTGTTTTTTTTCTTTTCAGATTCTCTTAGTGTCTAACACTCCACACAGTACATGAACACTGAAAAAACCGAGGCTTTCACCAGTCTCTTTTTGATGTTAATGGTTATATTGCGATTCTTTCAAATCTTCACCAGCCGACTCATAGCACTTTTAACAATACCAACAAGTCGCCATATGAGAGAACCCACATAAATGAAATTGTTAACTCTTTCTTAGTTACGCAACAAAGATAATGGTGCTTTATTAGCTCGATCAATGATCATATGATTAGTTGTGCACATATTAGTTGAGAGACCCAGGTCTGAGCTAGCAGCATCTATTAGATCAAAAAGGTAATTAATTTTAAATTTCTGCGATGCAATAAGTGTGTGTCATCAGCATATCTCAAGTTGGAAAACTTCTTAATTGGAGGAATCCAATTGAGAACGCTCTAATGCAGCCGTTAATGCCTTCCGAATGATATATTTACCATACATGTATATCAAACAAGAATGGAGACAAAATGCAACTCTATCCATCGCCTTTTCGAACTGGGAAGTTATCTGATAGTTCATTAATAGTTTATAATAATAGTGGCATTTACAGTTAAACTGAATAAGTGTTCTGACGAAGAGACGGACCGTAGCCGATAGGTGATAAGAACGTTGTAAAGAAATGTTTAATTGCATTCAATTTTCATAATGCCATTTATATAAGTACATTTAATAAAATATGAGTAATACTGACATAATAATATTGGTGTTTCACATTCGTTGTTGTTTAACATTGAATCGGATTGTGGTCCCGTAGCACGTGTTGCGGGCTCACAGATCCGAGGTCTGAGGTTCGAATCTCACTCTACCCCAACTTGATTTCCGTTTTCTAATAGTGAGTTATTTATAACTAGTTGATAATGGCCCCAAAATTGAAATACTTGGGTTAATCATAAAAACGCAAATATTTATCTTTTAAAAAATAAATAATTAAAAATTGCGATTTTAAAATGTTTGATCTTGTGTAAAACAAGATGATTAACCCCTTACTGTATGGGTTTTTTCAATTTAAAAAAAAAATATGTAGGAGACTTATACGAAATGATCTAAGAAAACATTATATGTATTTTTTTTAATTGCGAAGTAAAATAAATCGGGCCATATATAGCCTTAAATAGTACATGCATTAAAAACCCAAGGTATAACGTGGCCATATTTGCCACTTTATGTACTTGTAACATTCTTACGCAATAGCTTTCTTGAGAAATAATACATGTAAAAATACATGTTCACTATTATACTTCAAGCCAGATATGGCTCCGTGTGCGATGAGAGTTTTATTATTTTTTATAATCAGTACATAATACATTTCATAACATTAAAAATTGAAATAAGTGTCTGAAAAACCATTTTTTAAAAAAAAACTAATTAATTAAACAAAAACTTGTACTCCCGGAGTCACATACAACTATTGTTTCCATTATTATTGAATTATTTACATATAAACTGTTTTTACTATTTCACCTCTGGATTTTATAAGAAAAGAGAGCAGAGGAAATAGAAAGATATTTTCCCAAGATTTAGGGTACAAGTCGTTGAATTTTGTAAAGTTTCCAACTCAGAAATCCAACAAATTATAAGGGAAAAGTATATTTTACGATTGCAGATTTACATTGGAAAAATTTCATAATATAAAAAATTTAATATATACTTATGTATTTCACTTATTTCCAAATAATTTATATTTATTTTTATTATGTAGGCTCAAATTCCCGACTTCGTTGAACTAAAGTCCGGGTTCGAGTTAGGACGGATAGAGTATTTATACAATAAACAGAATTTTAAGACTTTTTATTTCAAAGAAATTGTAATGTTTTTATCAATCCTTTTTTTTTTTTTTTTTTAATACTGGAAATACTAGATTTTTATACAAACTCTATGTAGATTAATGAAGGGAAGGAGGATGTATTGACAGAGGCTAACATTTTGTCCCCACCCCTTTAATTTTTTATTCAAAATTACAAACAATGATAAATATTTACAATATTTCTGTTCAAGTAGGAACTCGATTCGTTCCGCTATCAAAAACAAAGTATTTGAAAAAATGCATATATTCTTCTAGATAACCTTCTTTCAGCACAAAGATGCCAAGACCACCACATTAATTAACATCACTTCACTTTCACAGTTTCGGACTTCTGCTGGAAGAGCATTCCATGCCGTAGGGCCTGTGACCGCAAATGCACGTTCGCCGAATTTAGTGCGCTGTTTACGTAGAGGTATAATAACTTTTCCTTTCGACGTAGATGTAGCTGATCTAAGCGTAAGACGTCGGTCAGCTAGTTCATCTGGAATGCAGAGTTTCCTTAGATATTTTGGAGCAGAGTTGTGCAGTGACTTATACATTAGCCAACAGAGTTTATATTCCACCCTCTGTGGAAAACGTAGCCAGTGCAATTCCCAACGTAGTGGAGTGATTTGACTGAACTTAGAGATTCCAAAAATAAGTCTCGCTGCGGCATTCAACACAGACTGTAGGCGAGTCAATTTCGAGAGCGAGGCGAGAATTCCTTCGGGCACCTTTTCTCGGTCAACAAAAAGCATTTTTTTCTTTAATGTGGGCACCACCGAGGAAACTTAAGTCCTTAAACGCGGTAAGCGATATGTGGTGGGTAGGCTGTTAGAATACTAAAATAAGAAGTATTTTTTAACAACCCTGCTGGGAGTCAAAACAGAGGCCGCAAGTGTGGTAGTCAACGGCTATGTCACAAACGGACTAAAATGTTTTATTGTTTTTGTCGGAATTTACAAATATTATTTTTCACAGTTTTACATCTCCAAATTTGCGTTTCAACACAGTAAAAATTAAAATAACCTCTAGAATTATTAGGGTGATGGCGTCGGCGTCGTGCGGTATCTCTCCCAGTTTCCCGCCCAATGGACGACTTCCGGTACGCTTTTCCCGCCAAAATGGATTGTATCCGTTCCGTATTTGTCATCTGCTTCTTTCTGTCTACAGATTTTAATATTTATGCAAATGTTTATATTATTCTGAACAACTTTCCTCCCGACAGTAATTGGTGATGACTGTAACGTATTTTTTATATCAGAATATCTACAAAATGTAAGTAATACAAAATCTCGAAATCGGTTTTTACATATAAAGTCATGAAACCCTATTATGAGATAGCGAGAAGCATAATTTCGGGAAATGTGGTTAGTGTCTTGGACTTGCGGATCAACGGTCCGAGGTTCGCACCCCACTCTGCCGAAAATACTTTCAATTTTTTTGATAAATATGTTTTAAAAAATATATATTTTCAGGTGTTTCCTAGTAGGTGAAAAAAATTGGCAGAATTTTATCCACGTTATTAGAAATTTATATATTAAATTAGAATTAAATAAACGTGGATGTTCAAACATGTCTTAAAATTTCCAAGTTTACAAAAATATGACATTTAAGAAGAAATGCCCAGAAAAGAATCGGATTGTGGTCCCGTGGCAAGTGTCACAGACCAACGGATCAGGTCTCTGAGGTTCGAACCCCGTTTTATCACAACTTGATGCTCATTTCATTAAGAATGGTCCCCAAAATAGATGCATTTTGGTAAATCATGAAAACGTAAATATTTCATTAAAAAGTGCATATAATGTATATTTTATGGATAATTAAAAAAATATGAATTAATTTTAAAAAATGTCATCGTCATCATTCCATGTCCACTCTCTAGTTGGAGCATAAGTATCCACAAACGGCCTCCAGGCCTCTCTATCCGCTTCCAGCTCCTGTGCATTCTTCCAAGTCAAATTCGAGTCCCTTCTGACAAGAACTCCCAATGAATAGTCCAGGACATCGACAACCTGATGACTTATAAAGTATACAAACGTGGTTAACCTTTAACATACTGTGTGGAAAAACTCTCTCGCCTCACTGTGTGGTAACCTAAGAATAGGAAATTATAGCCTGATAATCACTGTTTCTTTTTAACTTATTCATCGCACTCGAAATTTTGTCTTTCGGAGATCCTGATGGACAAAATATTTCATTTAAAATTATCTAATATTCCTAAATATTTCTATATATTTCTTATGTATTAAGGTGTATATTTGAAGATTACAAAAAAAATATTCACAGTTGTAGCCGAGTTATTATTAAATGGAATTTAATTTAATTAAGCGTCGGTTACATCAGAGGAACGGGCGTCGGGCAGGTTAAGGCTCTCAGGAGGCACCCGTAGTATGTGGCGCAGTCAACCGTATTGCCTCCGGTTGATGACAGTCGTCACTAGAGTTTGCTGCGTCCGTCTTTTTATTTATTCATTCCTAGCAACGTCAAACTGATTGGCATCCGTAGAGGAGAATAGGTTTTTTGCAGGCGTCATATGGGTGGAATTTGGTTTTCACCAAGTAAATATCCTATATCCATACAGCTTTCATACTGTTGAAGGCAGCGCCTGCTATTCCTATCCTAACTCCCAGCTATTTTGTAAAGCTGTCATTTTCAGTTCCATGTACTTCCACGCACTTGAAACTCTCGACCCTTTAGATGATTTGATTTGACAGCGGATTCTTTATTATTATATATTAAGTTTCAATGATTATAATTATTGACTAATTTAAGATTTTCAATCAAGTATTTACATGACTACTTACTCTAACACTATTTAAGTATATTATCAGGAATAAAAACCAAATATACGAGGGTTGCCTTTTATATTTCAAGATTTGGCAACTCTGGTGCTGATATCTGAAACCTGACACCTCTATCGTAGACTTCAACATTTTAAAAGCCATGTTCACTCAGAACGTTTTTTTTGTACGGTCGCGTTCTTCAATTGTTATAGTTATTTCAAAATTTGAAAACAGTGCAAAAATGGAATTAAAACATAAACATTTTCATTATTTTTTACAACTTTCAACGTGGACAATGCACAGATATTCTACATACCTGAAACTAGTTGTGTTATAATATAAAACGCGATATACAAAGTGTTTTATTTTAAATATTTCATATCAAACAATGTTCGTTGCATTAAAAACGCATTGATCAATATGTTTACATGAACTTTCAATTGCATTGTTATTTGTATTTCAACCATGTTCTTATTTTTTAATGGCCAATGTTTTAAATACTTTTTACCGAGTGATTTAACTGATTATTTTTATGCTGTAACATACGATCAAATAAATAGACAATTGATTCTCGGATGCCAAATTTAAAGCAATTAGTTCATTTGGCATGTACACATTATAAAATAAATGAAGATTTATTAGTATAAGTAATTAATCATCATGCCAGGCGGATGAAGAACAAAGTTGCATGTGAAATAGAACTAATAAATTGGACGAGCGTTTTCAACTCGATGGCTGCTCTCGGGTAAAAATCCTCAATATAATGAAATCGAGTAAAGATAAATCCGTCTCCTTGCGTAATAGTTGACGCGTTTGCCTACCATTCTGGAGGTCCTGGGTTATATTCCTGCGGGGTGGACGTGAAATATCGATTTTGAAGGTTTATCGAACTGCAACATTTAATTGTTCCTTGGCTCCCGGAAGTAAAACTGGTCACCGCACCTTCATGTAAAAGATGATCGAACTAGGCTGCATTTGATTTACCAATCTAATGTACCCAGTGGTACATAAACTACTTCATAAGAATATTTTTATTTTTAACCACTTTGTTTTCATTTCAGATTTTTTAGTGTCAACACTGTTAATTGATTTAAGTTGACAAACCAATCTTCAGGAAAAAAACGTCTCATTATAAATTGAGTATATTGTATCGTTTGCAGAATATGCCTGAAAAATAAATTACTTTGTAACAGTTGTAATAAATTTGAAGTTGGGCTTATGACGTACATATTTACAAATATTCGAAAATAATGAGACACATTGTGGTCATGTGATAGTATTGAGGATTTGGATTAACAGATCTCAGTTTCGAATTCCGCTCTACCTGAACTTGTTTCCCATTTTTTAACACTCTGAAAATACCCCAAAATGCAAATATTTTGGAAAACTATAATGCAAAAACACAACAAGAGAAAAAAAAGTATTAAGAAGAAGCAATGGTTTTTAATTCAACTGAGAAGTTAGCTATTTTTTATGCATTTTTTTAATATGAACTAAAAAAAAAAAAAATATTTTATTTATTTTGTACATGACAACTTTTTTCTTCTTTTAATAATAAATGTTACAAATACAAAATACACTATCATGTAAGCCACGAAAAAATCCCACAAATGCATGCATGACCTGTTTAAGTACACATAAAAATATATATATATTAAAGGCTACTAAGAGAATACGACAGATATTTTTTTTTAATATGCTGATATTTAAAAATAATATGCTTGTTAATAGAAAGAAAAAAAAAGTCTTATTTAAAATAAAAATATATGCATATACGATATTCATTAAAAATAGACGCTATTTAAATCCGGTTTTTTATCCATAATTCCAACAACGAAAAAAATCTAAACAAATTTAAATAATTCGACATTATTATTTTTATTATGATTATCTAAAAAAAAATAGAAAACTGCACGTCGGATCTCCGATCTGACACTACCGCGAGAACACAACATGGTTATTTTTTAAATATAACGTATTTTTGTAAGGTTAAGAATTTTTTTACTCTCATCTTCATCCAATAGTACGCAGGATTACATTAACGTGTGTTGCGTGACGAAACAGATAATCTGTTTTGCGTTTCAAATCAAGTTAAGTATGTTCTAGTCAGTGGTAGAGTGAAGTTTAAACCTCAGAGCTTCGATCTGGAATCCGTGACACTTCCGCGGAACCACAACCCGTTAAATAAATACATTAAATGCATTTTTAATTGCCACGGAAATCAAATTAATCCGCGATCTTCCCTCGCGTGTGGAACACAAACATTCTTTTGGCTTCCTTGTTTGCTAGGACAAGGAAAAAGGTGGGGGATGAAAGCGCGCGCAAACAAAGGGTTTCCCGCGCACCGGAAAGCTAACAATGGCGGCCGGAAGCCGGAGGTGCTGCCACGCGCCGCCATTAGCCGCCCGGCTGCAGTCTGCCTGCCCCGCCGACCTTTCGCAGCCAATTGTGGGACTTTTCACTTGCTTAGATTCCCAAAACCTTAGCTGACCTGCACTTATGACTTTTTTACTGATTTAACTATCGTTGATAAGTTTGTCATAAACATAGTACCTGAGTGAATCAGCGTGCTGTATCCTTTTTTGATTACCGTTAAGATCATAAAAAATACATGTGATTTTTCTTAAGCCTTTGTGTTCTGTGCTGCAATTGAGCCTCTTCGCCTGTTGTGATGTTAAAAAAAAACAAAAAAATACAGCGTTTCATTTCAGTTTCATCCATCAAAAAAAATAATTTTAAACGTTTTCTAGTAAGTGATGAATTTCATATACACAATTAAAAATTTCACTTATTTTACTTCATAAATATCAACAGATTGAAGAATTCATGATTTACCCAAATTAGTTTTTTAGATAACTCCTAGGAGTATACTACTTAATGTTTTATATGTTTTAATAATAATAAATAAATTCTAATGTTTGAATATAGGAAGAATAGTTAATGTTTCACAGTGGTAAAGTGACCATTTGAGCCAGACAAAGGTCTTAAGCCTTGTTCAAGAGTAAGAGAAAGTAAATTATGTAAAAACCTTTATACTATATTTTCCAATACAAATTAATTTTTTTGTGTTAAGGAAAAACGCGGTCTCACTTTTCTTCAAACAAACATAATCCTGTATTTTCTTCCTGGATTATGTCAATAGAGCAATGTTTCTTTCACACTATAGATATTTGCCATTGACGTGTCTCTTTTGTTTTGCTTTTTAGATAAATTGTTTTTTTTGGGAGCTGGGCTATCCAAAAATCCATAAAAAATTAACATTATCTAGCATCGCATATATCCTCTTGATTGGTAAATACTGCAAAAAAAACGAGATTGCCTGCAATGTTGTTGGAACACTGATCCGTTTTGAGATTATCCCGATCCGGGATTAATTAATATTACAGTTACAATATTTTTAGTTTGTCCAAATGATTGTAGAGACAAAAGACTTGATTTCACCCCCTAGGGAGTCATTATGATTAACAAATTACAACAGAGATGGAGAACATTTTAGAGAAGGGAATATGGAAGTCTAGGCATTTACAAGGCTTTTGACCTATTATTGGCTGGTTTATGTGGCTACTTTACACAAAGTGTTTATGATTGAAAATATCTTTTTTTTATCTGTTGGTTTTAGTGAAGTTAAATCTGATCTGATCGATTTATTTCACATTCTCTAAAATGTTTTCCATCTGTGTTGTAATTTGTTACTCTCTCACTATCTTTTTTCCATTCATTATATTCATCACACTTGTCCAAAACTTATCTTTCTCAGATTCGCAGTCAGAATTCTCAGGCGCATACCATATTACTAAAATAATTCCTGTCAATCCAATCTTGAATCTGACGAACATAAGTCTAGAACTTATGAAGACATACTCTTTCATACACTCTATCATTCTGGGAGATACGACAACGAGACGCGACAACACCCTGGCAGGCTCTGTCTGTATCCGGGACCCCAGACCAGAGAACCAGCAAAGACCAGAGAACAAGATAGTGAGAGAGTAATACTTGCGGGAGATTTAAATGGGTGGGTGGGAACTCGGAGAGACGGGATGGAGTCGGCCCTAGAAGACCGAGAAAGACATGGCACGATCAAATCCATCAAATACTTGAAGATGGACACGTCAACAGTAGGAATAATCGGCGTGCGTGCATGAGAAGATGTATAAATGTAGAGGAAGCGAGGTCTGTATGCCAAGATAGAGTGTTATGGCGTTCTATCCTCTCTGCCTACCCCTACGAGGAAACAGCGTCATGGTTTGTTTGTGTTTGTTTGTTTGTTTGTTGTTACATTTTAGAGAATGTGAAATAAATCAATCAGATCAGATTTTACTTCACTAAAACCAATATTACAGTTATTTAAAATTATGTGTGTCATGATTATTAAATAATACGCGATGAAAATTACTTACATAAAGATTATTTTTCGCTGAGTTTGCAAGGTAAGAATAATTGATCATAAAGAACTTTAGAGATTAGGCAGAATGTACTGGCTGGGAACAGTAGGGCGTGGAAAATAAAGCGACCTACCTGGTATTCCTTGCAATGACCAGTTCAATGCCACACCTATGGTATCGGTTTCGATTCCTGAAAAGGTTAACATAGCCATCTGTTTGAAGGGTGGTTTCAAATATTATATTTGATTGTCCATTCCTTCGTGTAACAGATGACCGGGATACAATTTGATTTAGAATTTAATGCAGTATGCACCATCAGGTGGATAGGACGCTGCGTTGATTTATTTAATTTTTCAAAATAATAAAAATACATCATTTATACTTATGAATATGTTGAAGTGATGTACATATGTATTTTACGCATATCATAACAACGGTTATGAAAATGCTTTGTCCCTAAAAATAATACACACCCCTGTGATTGTATCACCCTTAACACAATAGAAAATGACTTAAAAGGCGGAACAATGGTAGCGCAGTCTATTAGGATTTGATGGTACATATCGCACATTCGATAAAATAGTGTCATAATTTTTTAAAAAAATAGCTCCGAATTTCGCAATTAAATTTTTTTTTTTTTTATGCAACGCCATTTTACAAAAAAAAAACACATATAATGCCAAAAAAAATTCACAGCTCTAGCTCTATGATTTTCCCATATGACACATGACACACTTACCCGAACACTTATTAAACGCCGCCGTTCTCAAACAATGTCATATTTTAACATTTTTTTATGACAATCGAAATTTTCATATGCATCATTTTTGGGCGATCTCGTGTAAGTTGGATTCGTTCCGACGTTTCGGCTACCATTGCAGGAGCCATCTTCGGGGTATGTACCTGTATGTTTCGTAGAAAGAAAAGAAAAACTGTTTATGTACTGGTCATTTGTACTGTGTCGCAGTCGGCAGAAGGCACATTCCGTGTCATTTTTGTAGTGTGTAGTGCCTGGAACTATGTTCTCAACTCACTATAAGAAAATGGAAATCAAGTTAGGGTAGAGTGGGGTTCGATCCTCGGACCTCTGATCCGTGAGTCCGCAACACTAGCCGTGGGACCACAGCCCGATTCAAAATTTTAAAAACTGTTATAGCATTTTCTAAAACAAATGCACATAATAATTATAATAATAATATTTGGCTGATTTATATAGCGCCATTTTTGTAAAAAATCACCTCCACCATGACACATTGGCATTGCTTAAATCTTATAGTGGCAACCAATGAAATAATGCTTTATTTTTTATTTAATCTACCGTTTTATGATCAATTAAGCTAACAGCGCATGTCAAAATAGTTTTTAAATTTGTTATTTTTGGATTTTTTCTTAGTTCTTTTAAACAGACATTGCTGTACATATATTTTTATTTTAATTCATTAATGTAGTCTCTATGCAAATTACTAAATACTTCCCATAAATATCTTCGACAGTGTCCAGAAATCGTCCAGAATTTACAGAAATCGGCAGAGCTATGTTAAAATTACGTCCGATATTTTTCATGTTCTAATTTTTTTTTAAAACTTAAAAACAGATAA
This sequence comes from Micrasema longulum, assembly GCF_059751315.1. NCBI lineage: Eukaryota > Metazoa > Arthropoda > Insecta > Trichoptera > Brachycentridae > Micrasema > Micrasema longulum. Next base: position 1,370,543 of record NW_028277244.1, on the reverse strand, counting down.
AATAATTTACATATATGTCAAAAAAAATTATCTTTATTCTAAAAGACTGCAAATTGTCAGAATTTCACCTTTCCTCAGTGTTTTAATTATCAAATTACTTGAGCCGGCGCGGAGTAAAGTTCTAACTTGACAATATTCAAACTGGCAGTCCGGGGCTATGCGACATCGCTACTATATGTTTCATGTGTGAGTGAGAAAGATAGCTATACTAGCGTTCTTCTTTATTACATTGGCCACAACGTTACATCTAGTTCGTGTTTATAATTATCATAGATTTTGGAGTTATCACTTGAAACAAACACAAACGCTTTAAAGGGTTGGAAGGTGAAAAAAAAAACAAAATAAACTCAATAAATAATACCTGCATTGTTTTAACACAATTGTATTTTTCGGCTCTCCGGAAAATCTGTTTTTTTGCGTTATGACTCTATTTTATCAGATGTGCGATATCTTGTACGCTGTATCTACCCTTCGGCCCATATCAGACGAGTGTTTAAATCCACACGGCATGAAAAAAAATAAATGTAGGAATGGATTTTTCGTGTCCAGGCAAAGAACAAATTTATTTGTGTGAAATAGAACCAGAACCCTAGATGATTGTTTTCGACTCGATTGTTGCTTTCAAGTCAAAATCCTGACTGAAGAACTTGAGAGGAGATCAGTCCATTTCGTTCTGTCGTGGTCGGCGCGTTCGCCTACCATTCTTGAGGTCCTAGGCTTGATTCCTGGAATATTTCATTTTAAAGGTTATTTGGTGATAAACGCCATGGCGAAGTTGACTAGACGGCCAACTGTGAAACTGGCGTTGCGGGTTCGATTCCCGCTAGCTGTCCCGCCGCCGCAAAAACCCAAGAAACGTTTTTTTCTCGATTAGTCAGGTGTTATGGTGTATTTTTCAGAACTTCCTTCCATACTCTTTCATTCCCACCTGCTGACGAGTTTCTAAAATAGAAACTAAGCAGTTTATTCCTTTAATAAGAAAAAAACATTTCAAAGTACAGTATTTTATTGTTCCTGGATTGACACTTAAAGCGTAATATCATCATCTTACCATCATGGTAAAGATAATTTAAGTACGCCGCATTTGATTTACCAATGCAGTGCCTTATGCACCGCTGGATGTGGAAATTCTTATTATTTATTCAATGGCAGGCAACACACTTACCAATATACCCCGATATCGACTCTCCACTTAATTATTTTTAGAGAATATTTTTTTTAATACACAAAACAATGTAATAAATGATAAACTATCTTAATTTTACCTTGTACTGTGGATTTAAACGATACGTGTGAAATGAGCCTTACAAAAGTCGGTTGTAAGGACTGTGTTACACTGAACTTAAAAATATGACAACTTTTACTTTACAATACATACCAAATAAATTCTTTTAACAAAATTTTAAAAATAAGCATTTTTAAGCTTAAAATAAATAAATTATTAATGGCGATAATAAATAAAATATTAATATACTTGGTGGCCTCCGTGGTGTAGTAGTCAAGATGCTTGACTTACACACGGAAGGTTCGATTCCCGGTATGAACACAAAAATTAAATGCAATTTTTCTAAAGCCTGGGTGTTCTGAGATGTAATTCACCACTGTAATTGGGCCTCGTAGCCTGGAGTTGGTCCAAATTTTTGTAGACAAGGACTGGGTTACACCCCCTACGGAGTTATCTTTTTCATCATATTATGTTTTTCCGCCCATAAGGCTTTTACATACGTAAGAGTTATACAAAACACGAGTATACAAACAACATACATTTACAAAATACATTGTAAAGGAATAAAAGATCGCACAGCGTTTGGAAATATGTCTGAAATAGAAAAATGTAAAGAAGCTGTAGAAGAAAAAAAAATGTATAAGACATTAAAAATAAAAATTTAGATAAACAAATTACATGCAAACATATGATACGTAAATAAATACATAGTAAAGGTTTAAAGCACATTTTATCATAAAGAATACAATATAAAAAATATATAAAGATATTAATTTCTATTTGATATGGAACATCTTCATACATTGATTTTTTAAATTTACACGACTTACGTTAAAGACATTGATGTTAGCATATTGGTTCGCAAGTAAATGCATCCGTACTACTAGTGAATTACGACATATTACAACAATACCTTTTCAGAGCAAGACATATCTCATTCTAGGTATTTACACGGCTTATGACCTATCACTAGACGGTTAAAGTTGCCACTTTTAACACTGTGTAACATTCATTACCCATATCCTCAAACATCCATTATCAATCAATTCTTACACCTGTTAGTTTTTGTGAAGTTAAATAGCTGAAACTTTTATTTATGGGGGTGAGATTCATTAGACTGAATTATTACACCTACTAGGTAACGACTGAATTTAATTTTACATTTTTACACTTCGTTTTTCGGTCTCGTGGTGTAATGGTCAGCGCGTTTGCCTACTACGCAAGAGGTCTCGGGTTCGATTCCCGAGATGGTTGAAATTAAATATTTATTTAAAAGGGTGTTTTTACACTAGAATATTTCATAGCCCCTGGACTGGTACCTGAAACGTAAGACTGATCATCTTACCTTCGTGTAAAAAAAATGATCAAGATACGCTGTGATTGGTATACCAATTCAGTGCCCTCTGCACCATTAGGTGCGGAAAGGAAATGATTAAGGTACTTATTTTTCGACCAGTTACTTTAATAAAATATATTTTAAGTTTGTCCAAATGTCTGTAGAGTAAAGAATAGATTCCACTAGGTTTTTAATATTATGATATTGCAACAGAAATAGAGAATATTTTTGAGAAGTAAAAAATAGACAACAGTATTAAATAAATATAAAAGTAATCAAATAAACGCCTCGATTCCGAACCGTGTGACGATGACCCTACACACGAGGGTGGTAATTGATAAAATCTTCCGCAGTTAATGCTTTATAGTGACTTCATATTGCTGGTTTTATACCCTACGTTACTTACCCTTCGGTCCAAACAATGGTAGGGGTGTCTCAGTTCAGTGAATACGGTTCACTGTGATGACCCTTGTCACGACGAGATTCGCTAATTGTGAGAAAGTTTGCATTTTTTAATCATTTTAATTACCATAGATTTTTTTACCTTAACCAATTAATTTAATCGGTCAAGTTTTTTAAATTTTCCTTTTTTTTTCAAAAAAATCTTTCGGACAGAAATGTTCTTGGCAACTCTCACGTAAAAATTCTGAAAACTGAAAAAGAGCAGTGATAAGCTCATCGTTTCAATGAGAAATTCCAGCCCAACTCGGAATTAAATTTTTAAAACGTTTTCGTGTACACGTATATATTTAAAAAAATTGGGGTAGTATGAAATATCTCAAAAACGCACGCAAAAATAAATAAAAAATGTTAAAAATAGTATTCATTTTAAAATCGTAAATAATGACGTCACTCCTTATATCTACGTGTAGTATTTCCGGTTTCCGCTTTAAAGCCCCCGCACCTTGTAAGGAACGTTGTGACTATAGAAAAAAAGAGTATAATTTTCATGATACTCTTTTTTCAACCAGAGATTATGTCAACTTTCTAGGTTTTTTTTAATCGAAACGTTCGTAAAAACAACCATAACATAGAAATGAGCAAATTATGATCAACTAAATGAAGTAATCAAAGCAATATTCCATAAATTTTTGTCAGTTTTGTTATTGGCTGGAGAAATACTACTTACCGAGGTCAGTGAAAGTAAGAACGCCAACCGTTTCATGACGTCACTACTGAAAATTGACACACTGATTACAGTCATTTGGCGCGGTATTTGATAAATGTAACTTTAAAAAATCATATCTTTGTAAATAACGCACAATAAAAAAAATATTTTTTTTGCTTAAATAGTACAATAGAAAAATAAATAAATTAGAAAACAGTGGAATTCCTCATTTACGGAGGGAGGTACTGGACATTAGACATTTTTTAAAATATATATAGTTGGATAATTTATAAAGCGCCATTTTTGTGAAAATCACCTCAAGGGCGCTGTACAATTAATAAATATCCCAGTACGTCTTGCAGCTACAGAGCGCATGGACGGTTGGGATTCTAGTTCCTCATTTTCAATTAAGATCAATCAAAAATTATAATAGATAGGAGCTAGATTACAGGACGCATAGACAGTTAGAAATTTAGCCCCCATTTACACATTTTAAAAATTGACAAATAAACGAGTCATTAAAACATTTTTGGTCATACGATTACAAGAGGAGATCTCAGCATAATTTTCTTACAAAGTTATCCTGTTATTTTAATTTTATACATTAAAAATATGTACGACTTTCGCTAAAAGAAATGTCTCTTTTGTGGCCCCAAGAGTGTTCAATTTCCTAGATATTAAGTTCTCCAAAACGAAATTTTATATATTATATATATATTAATTGGATTTTATCTACGAGACCATTGCAGGAGACTGCTACGAGACATTGCATAGATTTATATACTATTAAGCATGATGTCCAGATGTTTCTTAAAATTTACGTTTTTGTAATAATTTTTATTTTTAGTAATTTTTTAATAATATGCATGTTTCCATTTTCTATTATGCTGTATCTTAACTCAACACAGTGCTCTTGGCTTTATAAAGTTAGGGATACGAGATATTTTTTTTGTAAGAATAAACAAATTTTAAAAACCAAAATACACATTAAAATCAACATTAAAAAGCACTAAATGATTATATTGTCCAGACAAAACATAACATGAATCGACCTTATAATAATTTGACATCTATATTTATTTAATTATTTAACTTTTTGTACATAATGTTATTTGTACATTGGCGGGCTTATTGCCAAATGGTATTTTCTTCTAACCAACCAAAAAAATTATAGTTTTATTTTTGTAATTCAAGTTACATAACATATTCAATAGAAAATAAAGATCAAAAAGCTAAAGATTTATAAAAATATAAATATAAATTACCTTAAATCAAAACTATTACTCAATGGGAAAAAGGAAAAAAGAGGAAAGGAGGAGAGATTAAGAAAGAGAAAAGAGATCTTTCTTCAGACGTGATTTAAACAGAGATAATGTAGTAACATCTTTGATGGTGTGTGGGAGATGATTTTACAGTCGAGCCGCATGGACACTATATGAGTTAGAGAAGAAAGAGGAATTGCAGTTATATTCTCGTAGATATTATGTCTCTAGTAAGACTTCACGAACTATTTATTAATCTCTCTCAGAATTAATTATCCGATATGCTCTCGGGGTTATCAAGTACTAATAACTAATATTAATTTCATACAAACTTTATAAAATTCAGTGATCAAATTGCTACTACATTGACACAATATTTCAATATCATTAATGTATAAATCTGTAAATAAATTATCAGTTAGAACTCTTTGGCATACTTTTGCATAACTTAATTTTTCAGCATGCGTCGCACTCCGGGTAAAGAGATAAACACGAATTGGTACATGATTACAACACATAGTTTACTAGTACGAAGTTTACGACGAGTTTACTAGTGACTGTTCCTAAATATTGTTTCGTTTTTTGTTCTTTTTCTTTTCTTTTCTTTCCATGGTCATGTCGTATCATATTTATATGCTATAAACTTTTTAATAATTAAAAAAGGAATGGCCGACGCTCAGACGCTAAAGTCTTTGTGGGTATTTTTTCCAATTTATGTTATAGCTTAATTTTAAGGTGTATTTTTCTAAATTGTATTTTTGTAATTATATTTCTTTGTAAATAATATATGTATCGAAAAACATTTTTTTTTAAATGCCAAAAGGACACTGCAGTACATTGTACCTTAAATATGTAACATATTACCAAACAATATTAAGATTAGTAAGTTAAATACAGAATTGAGACGTATGCTCAAGTTATAGCTAATGGAAAAAACATTTTTAAGTCGATGGTATTCTTAATATGTTTTTAAAAAGTGGTATAATATAATATAATATAGTGGTTAAGATTACATAATAATGTAGAAAGTAATGCTGACATTGTTATCTTTAACGATACAGAAAATAATTATAGGAAAACTGCAACGCAATTTATAAAATCAAATAGTCACTTATGTTAGTTAGGTAAAATAATTTGTAATAACTTGTTAGTAATAATTTATTGTGATAACTTTTATAACAATCATCAAATTCTTTTTATTTCTTATCTTTATTTGTGCATGCTGTGTTCACATATAATTGATGAACAATATCTAAAATAACAATTTGTGATTATTATACCAATGTCATATGTTTGTGAACCAAAATAATTAAATTATTTGTAATATTTTCAAATAAAATAATTGTAGGTTAAGTATAAAACAATACATTTAAATAAGAACTTGTTTGAGATTATATTGTAAATATTTTGTTTTTTAAAATGGGGTTTTTCAAATAAAAAATAAATAAGGTTTTTCATCGTACTCTTTTGCTATTGAAATTATATTTACCAGTCCAGGAACTATAAAATTTTATAGTGTAAAAACACCCTTATTTTATAGGCAGAATGGTGAATGTTACACAGTGTGTAAAGTGGCCACTTAAACCAGCCATTGATAGGTCATAAGCCCTGTAGATGCCTAGACTTCTATATTACCTTCTATTAGATGTTCTTCATCTCTGTTGTAATATGTAAATTAAAACAGCTCCCCAGGGAGTTGAATCCAGTCCTTGTCTACAAAAATTTGGACAAACTCAAAATATTGTTGATATATTACCTGGTCCATGAAGAAGTATAGAAATTGAAAAAATAATATTTTCAGGCGTTGCCTAGTATGTAGGCGAAATAATTCAATTAGATGAATCTCACTCGCATAAATAAAGATTTCAGCTCTCTAACTTCTCAAACATCAACAGATGAAAGAATTGAAGGAATATACATGTTCAAATATAGGCAGAATGGTGAATGTTACACAGTGTGTAAAGTGGCCTCTTAAACCAGCCATTGACAGGTCATAAGCCCTGTAGATGCCTGGACTTCTATATTACCTTCTCTTAAATGTTCTTCATCTCTGTTGTAATATGTTAATAAAAACACCCTTCTAAATGAATGTTTCATATCAACCATGTCGGGAATCGAACCCGAGACCTCTTACATTTTAGACAAACGCGCTGACCATAACGCTACGAGGCTGACAATATTAAGAAAACTCGCGAAAATGCATGTACAAGGAAAATAAAGTATCTACATTTCTATCTCGAGACATTGGAAACTGCACTTAACCCAACAATGTGCCGTATGTGGCTCTCGGAGCCGCATTCGCTCACGTATGGTATTAGAGGTACATAATAAATAAATAATAAATCGCATATATATAACAGGTGATAAGATTTGAACCACTAACCCGTGATTATACCACCATGACTTATATCTTATGTAGACTGGCATTGAATTTAAACGATAATATAAAAACTACAAATTAAACATTCCAATACAAAATGTGAATTAAGACTATTTATTAACACTACTCAACCTACCAACACTTTTTGAAAGAAGAACTATTAATGATCTCATTGTACTGTATAAAATTGTTAACTCTCTTTTTGACGTACCAAAAATACTTGAATTGATTAATTTTAGAGTACGTGCTGTCAACACTAGGAGTACTTTATTGTTTTATTGCTCCAGTACTTCTTCCAACCAACAAAACAATTCATTGATACCGAGACTGCATAGGTTAGGTAACACTTATGGAACGGCTGCAGACATTCTGTCCAATTCTTTACCATCTTATAAGTTCACAATATCAAGTTTATTTGTAGCTGCTCGTCAAACTATTATTGACAATTCAATTCCATAAATTAAAAAAATACTTACATTTTATTACCTTATACTTATTTTTTACTATAATATCAATTTGCATTGTAGTATTGGCAAATACGCATTTCATATATACATATTTTTATTTCTTATTTTTTCGCGCTAATATATGCTTAATTGTTTTTCATTTAACTTAAATTTGTCTTTCTTGCTTACCGTAACACTTTATTAACTGTGTTCGCTACAGAATTTATTTCATAAGCTCATATCTTTACATTTTTTGTTTATATGCTCACTGTTTTTTCTTGCGTACCTTTGAAATTATTGTTTTTTTTTTTTTACTTTGTAAAACTTTTTATTATATCCTTTCTAACTAATTTCACATATTTTTCTGTATATTCTGTATTATTTAGTATGTTAGCATGTATTTTATTTTTTGTTAATGAACAAAATAAATAAATAAATAATAATACTTGAATACTAGCGCAAGGGAAATCGATGTATGAATGAGTTACTGGTGAAATAATTCAGCCAGATGAATCTCGCCCACATCAACAACGGTTTCAGCTGTTTTACATCACAAAAGGCAACATATGGTAGAGTTTAAGAAATGTGGACGTTTAACATAGGCAGAATGGTGAATATTCCAATATGTGTTTAGTGTCTACTTATTTAATTTTATTTAATTTTACAATACGCCCAAGGGGCATTTACAAAAAATATACAGTTAAGTACAAACATAGTGCGTAAAAAATTAAAAGATAAACAATGCTTTTTTGTATACATTTAGAAACAATAAGAAGCATACTGCCATGCAAAATAAAAAGTGAAACTTTACATAGTAAAAAAGAAAAAAATATATTTTAGATGGATATAATAAAAGTAATTGAAATAAAAAGCAAATTGTAAATAACTTCTAAAGAATTCAAACAAAAAAATATATACATTTTCATATACTTATAAGTATAAAAAAAAAATAAAAAAAATGGTATCAACAAATTTTTGTTAAAAACAAATAATGAAAATTAGTTAACAGTAAGTATATATGTGAAAATAATATAATATTAGCCAATGGCAGATCATAAGCCTTTATTCCATCTCCTCTCCTCAAAAATATTTTCTCTCTCTTTTACAATAAATTCAGTACACACTGTCTGCCTTACTAGGTAAAATTTATTTGAAGGCAGACATTTTTTATGGAGGAATAAATGATTAACTAAAAAACACTAACAATATTAGTTAAAAACCAATGACCTGTAAAATATATTTATAATATACTTTCTTAATTAAATATATGTTTTAGATATTGTTCACAGTGCTGAGTATATACAGATTGGTTTAATTTGAAATTATAAAGGTTTTTTTTTATTATTTTGATAAATGAACGTCAGTAAATAACATCCTACCGTTTTATTGTAATTCAGGTCCAGAATCCTTTAAGCATTTAGAAAATTGTAAAAGTTTTCCGGCAGGTCCCTGCCGAGGTAGGAGAAGCGTGCAGGGATGGCAATAAATCCCCTCAACCAATGAAGGAGAAGGATTACCCTCACCCTCATTCCTCACCCTCCCCCGATTTTCAAACCCCCTCTCAACAAAGCAACTCATATCCCTCACGCTTTGGGAAAATGTCTTGTAAGAACATAATAAGAATCCAGAAACTTTGTTACTGTACAATTTTAGTATTTTAAAATTAAAGTCTTACTAATTTATTTTTTTTAAATGCTTACTAATACACAGGTACCTCGTTTCTCTCGGTTTGAAACTAATCGGTTTTGGAATGCCCTGCTTTGATTACTCCTTTTACTTGCTTGGCGAATAATATAATATACAGTAGAAACTCCACTTTCGCACATAATCAGTTCCTGAAATTGTGTGCGAATGTCCAATATTCGAATGTCGAGGGATATAAAAAAATCACATAAAATTGTATTTTAGAATAAATATTTATCAATGTAAGTAATTGAGTAAATGAGGCGTGTTTAAGTGATTTTAGATGATTTTTTTATAAATTTGTCAAAAGTTAAAAAAAAAAAAAGAAATCCTAGCGTTCTTATAATTTACCCAAATTTTTCCATTTTGGTGGGCATTTTCAACGAGTTGTAAATAACTCACTTTTAGAAAATGGAAATCAAGTTGTGGTAGAGTGGGGTTTGAACCTTGGACCTCTGGCCCGTGGTAAATTGCGTTTCATATATTGTAAATCTTCAAAAGTTCTCTAAATGAAATCCTCTATCAGTTTTATCGAAGGACTAATTTATTATTTTCCTCAAATAAAATCGTCAAAACGTATCAATCACTTCTTGACCGCGGGAGCAACCGCATTGAAGCGAATCATTTTTACATCATCCATTAAAATCTGTAAGAAGCATGACTTTTTTTAATGTGCGAAATAGCGAATTCTGCAAAAGTAGAATGTGCGAAAGTTGAGGGCCGCCTGTATTATGACGACGATACTGACTAATCGTTATAATGAAAAATAATTTTTATTTTACCTTATATATACGAGTATATGAAAAAAATAGGGTACAATAAATAGCAAAATCATAGTTTAAAAAAAAAAACAGAATTTCTTTTTGTACAAGAAAACTTATCCAGCATTGTTCTTTGTATCTTCTTCTTGAGGTGTCTTGTCAGGTCGACGTTGGTCCTGCGCTACTCCGCAGCCAGGACAACTGCTTATTGGAAGTATTCGCCATAGTAATTCCTGGGCAAAGATGACCAGAATGATTTATATAGTTTATTTTTTTACACAGTATTGTGTGGAACGTATCCCCATGTAAAAAGAAGTACCAGTGTATAAGGCGAAAAGCGTTTTTAAAACATGCAATAAAATTCAAAGAAAATCGTTCAAAATAAACTGAATTAATGTAAAGATAAAAAATTATACCAATGTATTAATAAAACTTTTTAGATTTATTGTACCTGTACGGGTAGGTTCGAGCTCATTGGATGCTTATTTTGGTTTATTGTGAAACTACTCACAGAGGCTATTTAAGGTAGTAAACTGGCTCTCTTCCTCATTCTTGCTCCTGCCTTGCTTGCCTAAATCCAGCGCTATCTAGAGCTATGTTTAACTGTTCCCATTTTTGTAGGTCTCTGCAGTATCAGAGCTTTCCTGATAACGTTAATTTTTCAAGAATATTACACTCCATTTTTTTTTTTGTACCACAACAGGCCAGGAGGCCCAATAACAGTGGTAAGTTGCATCACAGAATACCCAGGGTTGAAAAAAAAAACACATTGAATTTTTGTGTTCTCACTGAGAATCGAACCCGGAACCATCCGTGTGCGAGTCAAGCCTTTTGACCACTACACCACGGAGGCCGCCTCTATAGAGAAGCAACGCTTTTCATAACAGACCACAGCTACAGTAATATAAGAATCTTCTTTTAAAAAAAAACAATAAAAAAATCACTATAATTTGCAATGAAAATACAATTGAATTAATTGATAAAATTGAGAAAGGGTCACTCAGATGGTTTGGTCATGAAGAATTTAAGAATGGTTAAACACATGTATCCGAGGAGAATTAATGGTAATGTGAGACGAGAACGACTAAAAAAGACGTGGCATCATCAGAGAAACTAAAATCTTAAGTCCGGTCATGTCACAAACAGACACAACCTAACGGCACGTTTAACTAGATGTATGAATGTGGAAAAAGATAGGAATGTTTTATTTATTTAACACATTATATAGAAACGAGTATATACAATTTATATACATACGAGTATAAAGGCGGGTATTTTGCCTTAAGGAAATTTCTTATTACCTACCCAGTTTGAGAAAATTACAAGTACATGGACATATTTTAGGTAATTATAAAGAATCTTATAATTTTATTTTAAATAAATAAAAACAAATATTAAGTAAATATTTATACTATACTATGAATAAAAGAAAGGGGATGCAATTTATATCAGGATAGACGTGTGTGACGGTCTATATTAATTGCATAGTAATAGTAGAATGATCCAAGGTATTTTAAAACGGCTGACTAAAATTTCCAAAATTTACATTATGAGTAGTATCTAGTGCTGCGGTTTGGTAGCGATATGTTGATATTATTTAATGATAATAGACAGTCTAACAGACTGACAAATATTTTGTAAATTGAATAAATTACTCAAGCTAATCTATGACAGATTATAAGCACAGTGAATGCCTAAACTTCGATTTTTCCTTGTCAAAACAATCTCGAGCTCTGTTGAAAATATTCTTCAACGTTTATAAATTGTGTCCTTAATTTTTTTTTTATTTATTTATTTAGTTCTACGTATTACATAGTCTAATATATATTTACAACACAATATTTACATCTATACTTATTCTAACATTATTTATCACTATTATACACTTAGTATCCTAATTTATAATATTAACCGTTTCATATGTACATTTTCATTAATTATATTCACTATTTACACTATTTACTACCTAATAGTTTTCACATATATACTTTTTACATTTAATTTTAAATATATTTACATTAATTTCATTTTTTATGCTTTCTGGCATTTCTTCAAATAGTTTTATTCCCTTGTACATAAGGCAGTTCTGGGACATTGCTTTTGATTTCTTTTCCAGACCTTTATTTTTAGATCCTCTTGTTGCATAGTTATGAAAGAACTCATTATTTTTTAGTTTATTTTGAAAATATCTCGGAACTATTCCTTTAATAATTTTGTTTATTTCATTGGCAACATTGAATTTGATTCTTTGATCAATTGTCATGATATCTAGAAGTTGAATCATTTTCTTAACATTTGTTCAAATAAAGGATCTCTTTTTCATATGCATAAGTAGTAAAGGCCCAGAAGCATTTGAAAAAGACATAAAGCCTTTCCGGTGTATGAGGAAGGATTAGAACACATCAGCCATCACCTATCCGTATGGATTTCCGGGCGTCGCGACGCCTGCGTAGCAAGCGGCACTAAACAATACGCCCATATCTCATTTACTGTTACACTGGAAGCTGAAGTTTTTGTGTCCTGAATTTATCCCTAAAAACGAATCTTTCACTCGTATCTTTGAAATTGGAATGTTCAATTTTTTTCAGGTTTTTGTTTAATGTCTCTACTCATGAGTGTCATGTTGACCGGCCAGACCGGAACTCAAAGCAACCTGTTTAAAGGATTGAATGTATTTGATGAGTTTCCAGAAGGTCCGTAAAGAACTATCTTCAAAAAATAAAAAAGTAAAAAAGTTTAAATGCATTAAATGTCTTACAGTCGTATTTCTTATTGTATCTACATTTATATCCAACATACAAGAAAAACTTTAAAACCTTCATTGATTGGTGAAGACACTGGATGGTTTAAGTGGATAGATAACACAAAGTGTAACATTGACCATTTACCATTCTGCCTATGATTAAACATCCACATTTCCTCAACTCTTCCATCTGTTGACTTTTGTGAAATAAAGAGCTAAAACATTTATTAGTGTGGGTGAAAATCATCTGGCTGAATTATTTAATTGAAAAGCAAAAACATTGTTGAAAGGGGAATAAAGAAGTCTAATTCTTAATAGGGATTAAGATCTGTACATGCAGAATGGTGAATATTACTCAGTGTGTAAAGTGGCCACTGAAACCTGTCAATGACAGGTCATAAGCACTTTAAATGCCTAGACTTCCATTTTCCCTTCTCAAAAATGATTCTCCTCTCCGTTATAATAAATTTAGGTGTTAATAACTCCCCAGGAAAGTAAATCCAGCCTGTCTACAAACATTTCGACCCACTCAAACAAATTATTGCAGCTTAAAACTAGCTTATCATATTAGACAGCTTTAAATATAATTAAATTTGTCCTTCAAAAGTCACGCCTCAAATAAAATAAAAATTAAAACTGCTCTTTATCATAATGTGATATTATCACCTACAGGTCATGGGATGTTTAGTGTATCATCTACATCATTTCCTTTCCACACCTAATGATGCATAGGGCACTGCATTGGTGCACCAATCGCAGCGTATCTTGATCATGTTCTGTTATATGAAGGTAAGATGATTAGTCTTACGCTTCAGGTGCAATTCCAGGGACAATGAAATATTCTAGTGTAAAAACACCTTTTTAAATAAATATTTCATTTCAACCATGTCGGAAATCGAACCCGAGACCTCTTGCATGGAAATCAAACACACAGACCACTACACCACGACGCAGTGTACAAATATTTAAAACTTTATTTTACAAAGTGCAGTAAAAAAATAAAATAAAACATTCAGTATTTAGTACGTAAGCATACGTATGTATTTAATTAATTTTAATATATTTACGACGCATTTCAAAGATTACATAACAATTTTTAAGCAATGGCCTGAGAGAACCTGACATCAAAATTTTGGGGGAATTCGTTCAGCGGATTTTCTGTTGTAGTAAATAGCGCGATTGGATTCCGCGATCCAGGGAGCGTATCCGGGTTCTTTGAGGGTCTTGATTCGGGGAATTTTCCTGGATTTTGCGGGTTCTTTAATTCCGGAAATTCTTCAGAACTCTGTGGTGGTTGAGATCCTGGTAATTGTTCTGGGTTTTGCGGTGCTTGTGGTTCTAGATTTTTGCCTGGGTACTGCGGTAGCTTAGATCCGGGAAACAGAGGTAAAACAGGATTCACCGGGTTTTGCGATCCTGGAAATGTTCCCGGAATCGTTGGTGGCCGAAATCCTGGAAATATTGGTAAAAAGGGATTCTTCCGTTGTTGCGATTCAGGGAATATTTCTGAGTTGTGCGGCGGCTTCGAAACTGGGAATAAAGGAAGTATAGGATTTATCGGGTTTTGCGATTCCGGGAACCTATCTGGGTTTTGGACTGGCAGTATTCCAGGAAATACGGTTATAAACGGGGTTGCTGGATCGTGTGGTCTTGGATAAACGTCTGGGTTCTGTGGTGGTTGGAAATTTGGAATTCTAGCTGGTAGGAATGGGGATCGGAAATCGGGAATCCGGTGTGGATTTACTGGATACGGAAGCCTACTTGGATTATGCGGATGATGGATGTGCGGATTGCAGTCATGGAATCCATGATGGTGTCCGCATCCGCCATTGTGCCAGTGTCGTCTTCCTGGTCCATGTCGATGTACATCAATGTGATGGTGGTGATCATCTAAAGGATGACCATGATCCTTAAAAGGATGGCGATGTTCGTCGAAGTGATGATGACGCAGCTTTTCTCTACTATCATGCCTATGGTGAGGCCACCTCTGTCCGTGGGTCCAGCGAGAGTAAGGATTTCTCCGTCCAAATTGCGAGTTAATCCGTGTGATGTCACTACGCCATTCTTCTGAAGAACTATCTTTTTTATAGCAGGTAATTGATTGTAAATAACAAACAATCGAAAAAACTAAAAACACCTCTTTCTTCATGTTAATTTTTAAAAACTCTAAGAAAATTACGATGGTTCGGTTTTACAAACACAAATAATTTGCACGACTGTTCAATGTACACTAAGCGGTGTCACTAAAGTTATGAGGATATTTGATATCAATAATATATTATTTAATTTTCTCCGAATAATTCTGTGTCTTCGGTAACTTGATAGCGTCTTTGTTTAGGGAACATTTGATATTTACAACTATAAATATCTCACTTGATTATATTTCACATACACACTACACACATAAAATTTATTCGTACATATTGATGGAGTCTACGTTCATGGCGCACGGAAATAATGCGAAACTGATTAAACATCTTGGCAGTGCATTTCTTTACATTTCGTCAACTTGTATATTAAGTTTAATAATATTGTTACAATATGATAGTTCTGACATGATAAACGAGCAATAGTGCGACACCCCGCGCATCGAAACCGGCAACGTGATAATAAATTGATATCATCACTAATAAGGCGATAAAATGTCTTGGATATTTGCAGCGAACTGTAAAGGATTTTAATTCCATCACTACCCTCAAAGTGCTATTTACTCAGTCAAAATTAATTTATTCAGAAAATAGGTTGGATTCAATAAAATACATACGCTTTTATGTTAGTGTTTTTTATTACAAAAAATATTTATTTTTCGGTTATTTGTTCCCGCTGCCTGTCTCTTGTTTTACGTAATAAATTTCTTATTATTTTCCGGCCGTTCATTAATATAAAAATAAAACTATTAATCTAGTGAAAAGATGGCCAAATATGACATGTTACTTTTTTAGGTATATTGAATTATATAACCGGATTCGTCTCGATGAGATCTCCAATCTGGCAAAATATGGCATGTCTTCGTTTAATAGTGTTCGAGAATATTATCCGTGTCACTTCATAATATGTCTATTTTTTACTTCCAAAGATGGCAAATTGAGATATGTAACTTAACAACAAACATGACAAGACAACAGACGTTACATACCATCTTTAGAAATGGTTGCCAATTTATATGTTAAACACATTTATGATATGTCAAAGTCGTCCTTGTTTTAGATTGCGAAATATGATGTATTATCTATTTATAAAGATGATATGTCATGCCTGTTGAAAAATTGCTAAATATGGTATGTCAAACCTCTCTGCTGATATGTAAAAGTATTAACGTTCCCAACATTGATTATTGCTGCATTATTTGACATTTAAGTAATGAAGGAGATCTAAAGAGACTCCAAATAATACAAAACAAAGCGATGAGGATAATATTAAGATGTGGAAGTCAAACAAAAGTTTAAAAAATTATTCAACTTCTAGATATCATGACAATTGATCAAACAATCAAATTCAATGTTGCTAATGAAATAAACAAAATTATTAAAGGAATGGTTCCGAGATATTTTCAAAATAAACTAAATAATAATGAGTTCTTTCATAACTATGCAACAAGAGGATCTAAAAATATAAGACTGCAAAAGAAATCAAAAGCAATGTCCCAGAACTGCCT
Organism: Micrasema longulum; assembly: GCF_059751315.1. Taxonomy (NCBI): domain Eukaryota; kingdom Metazoa; phylum Arthropoda; class Insecta; order Trichoptera; family Brachycentridae; genus Micrasema; species Micrasema longulum. Next base: position 1,353,944 of record NW_028277244.1, on the reverse strand, counting down.
TATGTACAAGGGAATACAATTATTTGAGGAAATGCCAGAAAGCATAAAAAAATAATTAAATGTAAATATATTTTAAATTAAATGTTAAAAGTACATATGTGAAAAATATTAGGTAAGATATAGTGTAAATAGTAAATATAATTAATGAAACTGTACATATGAAACAGTAAATATTATAAATTAGGATTTTAAGTGTATAATAGTGATAAATAATGTTAGAATAAGTATAGATGTAAATATTGTGTTGTAAATATATATAAGACTATGTTAATCATAGAACTAAATAAAAAAACACATCTTGTTTTGAGGTCTTTGTTTTAGATGGTAAAATATAAATGTCAGGAAAGTCTGGGAATTTTTTATTTTTTTTAGAATTTTGTGTGAACCCGCTATGGTGAAAAAAAAACCTTGAAAAACAAATGTTCAATGCATCTACTGACATTAAAATTAGGCTTGTAAACTAAAATTCTAATTTTTCAGATCCTATCAAACTTTAAAAATTTTCTCCTTCCAAACGTATAAAAAGTGACATATCACACTTAGCCATCATTTCACTTTTATTTATATAGTACTTATTAGTATACAATACAATATCTGAATACTTTTTATATTTAGAAGAAAACAAAACTTTTTCAACAGTAGAAATAAAAATATCGATCTAGTGAATTAATGCAGCATGAACAGGACTAACGGGAAGGGCCCATCGGGTGTCTAGATGCTAGAGCGGGGATATTTTACCTCGCCAGTACCTCTTACCGCACACGCCATGAACGTGGACCCCGTCTGTACAAACCAACATCTCGATAGTTAAAGCTTTGTAATTTACATAGTGTGAAAAGTCGCAAGATATTTAAAATAGCAACTATGAAGTTCAGTGCTACGGAATATTGGATATTAAAAATGCTTACTCGCACGCGGTGAAAATTCCAAAATGAATGAAATATATATATATATATTTTAATTAACTACTTTAAAACCTCATAGGTTAAGATCAACAGCGGTTCAAAAAGGCAAATCAATTATGAATCGTTCTAGATTACCGGTTTCCAAGATGCTATGTTTAGTGTGTTTTCATATGTACGTGGTTCTCTTTTTTAATGTCAGCTAAAATCACCGACGACAACTCGCGACGTTACGGGTGGAGTAATTTTAAAATAGCAAAACTTTGAAAATCATAACGATGATAATACGATACATAATTTTTTATATCCTGTAAATTATTTTCATGACTAAAAATTGTGTTTCTTTATTTGCCAAATATTTCCTTATTGTTTTTATTTAAATGTCATTTTTACTTTTTATGTTTAGTCATTTACATTTTTTTTTAATTATTATTACTAGTATTTACACTAACGTTTCATTTTTTAATTATAAATGGTATAACCTCTAATTTATATTTGTGCTTCAATTTTTATTATAATCGGTATATTTTCAAATTTATATTTTAGCTTCAATTTTTATTACTATCCAACTATGTTTTCCAACTTATATTTATGTTTCATTTCTTAATTACTAATGGTATATTTTATAGTTTATATTTATGCTTCAATTTTTATTACTATATGTATATTTTCTAATTTATGATAATTATGTCTCATTTTTCAACTTTTAATTGTATATTTTCTAATTTATATTTATGGTTCAATTTTTATTATAACCTGATTTTTTTCTAATTTACATTTATTTTGATTTTTTTTATGTTATTATTATTATTGGAATTTTTTAAGCATCATTTAATAAAATAAATGAAATCACATGTTAAAAAGAAGGTATTTTCTAAACACAGGAATTTTCTAGCCAGTCGAGACCTGAAACAAAGAAACTCTGTACACTTTAAAACTTTGAAATACATAAATAAACAAAAAAAAATTTAGGCTTACCTTGATAAACAAATACATCTTTTTTAAACCACTGATATTCCTCATTGTTATATACCAAATTCAAAAATTAGCTGTACTACTTCAAAATTGTATGTAAGAATAAATAAAAATTTATAACCAGTTGTTTTTTTACAACTATCTAAATAAGTACATTAACATTAAAATAATTGATTATTAATCTCTGGTACAAAATTACAACCAGCGTATCATATACTCAGGAGTAAATAAAGACGAATTTTCGTCTTGATAACCAAATTTTAGATTTGCAATGAAGCGGTCTTATTTATTTATTTATATTTATTAGTAAACACTATTTTAATGTAACTAATAATTTTATATTATCAATGAAGTGAAAATACAGTATTGGCGGTCCTCTTCTCAATTTTCTTGATTTTCTTACGTTTTACTTCGTCTGTTTGCTGCGTATGACTAACACACTAACCACTACATCTCGATTCGGACAAATTCAAAGTACCTACTAAGTTTAGGGAACTTTCTGTCAAATGGAAAAATATTAATTTCGAATCTGTGTTAAAAACCTCAATCAATGTATAATTATTGTTATTTTACTTAGTTAACAAAACACTTTTTATGAAAAGACTCATTAATAAAATATACACAGAACCAAGCACTGAAATAAATAAATAAGAAATATATTTTTATCTTTTATCGTAAAATGTCGGTTTCGGTTCTGTTAAAATTGTTTGCCAAATCATAATGCACAAATCAAACATAATTTGTTTACTGTATATTATACAAATATCATCGTATCATAAATGAGAAATATTGAATAATGACGTAATTTTAGAATATGAATAAAACAACCAGATAAAGATACAGTTTTTATTATTTTTTTATAATATAATTATTTGTTAGGAACGGAAATTCGAATTATAACTTTAGTTACTGGGCTGATCAACATCAAATCTTACATCTAAATCAAGTGCACCTTGGGGATCCAAGTCTTCTCTCGGCTTCTCTGTAGTAACTCTACGAACTATCGTTGGTCCAGGTCCCGGGAATATAGGGTTCACGGGGTTTTGCGTTCCCGGGAAACTTCCTGGGTTTTGGGAATCCGGGAAACTTCCTGGGTTCTGCGATCCCGGGAAACTTCCTGGGTCCTGCGCTCCCGGAAATTCTCCCGGGCTCGAAGGTGGTTTGTAATCGGGGATTGGGCTTGGAGTAACCGAATTCGGTCCGCCCGGGTTCTGCGGTGGCTGGAATCCCGGATAATGATCGGGTTCCCCGCGATTGCTGTGACGATCGTGTCCCCCGTGATCGTGTCCCCAATAATGATGATCGGGTCCTCCGTGGTGATGGTGCGGGCCTCCGTGATGATAGTCTGGTCCTCCATGGCCGCACCCATGATCGCTCCAGTCGCCGTGGTGTTCAGGATACCGATGTCCCCGCCGGTCTTTTCCTTGCCAAGCGTGATCAGGTTCACGATTATGCCACTTGTGTCTCCAGCGAGGATTGCCGTACCAGTCTCCTCCGAAACGGGTGCCGATACTTGGATCTCCGCCCTCTTCCTGATGATCCTCTTCATCCTGGTGACATTTTACTAAACTTAGAAGACAAATCGTTCCCACCAAAACTAACAACACTAAATTCTTCATTTTTATATTTAAAATTTAAAACTTTTGCGGCTATACACTTCCGATAAACATGAATTCCTTAGCCCGTCTGTGCTTGAGCGCATTGTTTATTTCGTATATATGTGTTATCGGTCTGCTAAAATAATATTTTTCTTGGAAAAACTAAACTCGATTGCGTCTTGGGTTTTGGTGATATTTGGTTTCTGCCTAAATTATTTGCACTTGCTTACGTATATTACGCTTTGTAATTTACATGGTTAACATGTCCGGAATTACGGATTTGTTTCCCGGAAAAAGCGTAAAAAAAATATTTTAAAACACACGTTTCACTGTAATATTTTGGATTCGGGATCGATTCCTGGCTAAGTCGACTAATTAAAATATCGAATAAAATTTTCAGGCCATTTTCTTAAAGTCGTAAATAACTTGTCGTGGAAAACGGAGAATCGAGTTGTGGTAGATTCGCGAGTCCACGAGTTAAAATATTAAAAAGTAGTTTTTACGCAGCAATATTTTACTGTTTAAAACTGGCACTTAAAGCGTAAGATCAAACATCTTGCCTTCATAAAACAAATGATCACGATATTAGCAATGTAGAGCCCGGGTGCCATCGGGTGTGAATAGAGGAACTTTGATGATAATTTTTAGGTGATTAAAATTTTTATGTTATTTGTACATTGGGGGACTTATTGCCAAATGGCAATTTCTTCCAATCAATCAATAAAATAATAGTTTTTTTTTTTATGATTCAAGTTACATAACAAATTTAAACGAAAATAAAGATTAAAAAGCTAAAGATATATAAAAGTATAAATAAACGTATTTGTTTATAAATTACCTAAAATCAAAACTATTACTCAATGGGAAAAAAGAAAAAAGGGGAAAGAAGAAACGAGGGGAGATTAAGGAAGAGAAAAGAGACGTTTCTTTAGACGTGATTTAAACAGAGATAATGTAGTAACATCTTTGATGGTGGGTGGGAGATGATTCCACAGTCGAGCCGAAATTTTCGAAATTTTTAATGTTTCCGTTTTAAATGATGAGTAACTACAACAAGGTATTGACCGGCTAATCTTTTGGTTTCAGTTTCGGCCAGTTTTGGCCAGTAAAATGAGTTTCGGACGTGGTTTCCGTTAGGACCGAAACACGGGCTCAGCCGAAACCTGCAGTCGGGATGTGTCTGATATTAGCATCAGCACGCGTCGGACAGGCGTTTTTGATTCTCCCCACCACCATTTTTTATATGTTTTTACAAGAAGACTTTTGAAAAGTTTTGTTATTTTATTTTTCACGGAAGTATCCCAAATATACATCATTATTTAAAATATATCACAATTACAGATATTTTATTGTAATCCATTCAAATAATTCGTTTGTATTACCACCGTCAAACATAAAAAAATATAAACCATACTGATTTTGTGATTTGTTGACTGTAGTTGTAGTTCCAAGATCTTTCGTATTTATATTGTTGGCATTCCTTTTTAGTTAACAAGTTAAAACTCCTATTGCGTCTAGTAAAAAACTGTTACATACAAGTTATATATATAATTTTTTGGCCTCGTGGTGTAGTGGTCAGCGCGTTTACCTGCCATACAAGAGGTCTCGGGTTCGATTCCCGACATGGTTGAGATGAAATATTTATTTAAAAAGGTGTTTTTACACAACAATATTTTATAGTCCCTGGACTGGCACCTGAACCATAAAACTGATCATGTTTCCTTCATGTAGTAAAAATGATCAAGATTGCTGCGATTGGTGTACCAGTGCAGTGCCCTATGCACCATTAGGTGCGGAAAAGGAATGATGATACGCATAATATATTAAAACGAACCAAAAAACATAAACAAATTAACTTTTTCAATTTATGCCCTTTTATTATTAAAATGAACTCTTAAAGTTTAACAACAAAAACGCATAATTTCGACCGTTTTGAAGTGACTTTTAACTTATTTTAATAAGTTACGATTTCAGCTTTTACAAAAACTAGAACAGAACCCGAAATTTGGTTTCAGTTTCGGCTTAAATCTTTTTTCGGTCAGTTAATATCACTAGGTAACTTTAAAAGCAGCATTTTTTACTTACTCGCTGAAACACATATTTGTATCTTCCTCCATGAAAGCTACAAATAGGCTATTCGTGATACATTAAAATCATATTGCAACAAAGAGGGAAAACATTTTTGAGAAAGGAATATGGAAGTCCAGGCATTTACAGGGCTTATGACCTGTCATTGCATGGTTTAAGTGGCCACTTTACACACTGTGTAACATTCACCATTCTGCCCATGTTTGAACATCCACATTTCCTCAACTCTTCCATCTGTTGACTTTTGTGAAGTAAAAGAGCTGAAACCTTTATCACGTGGGTGAAATTCATCCGGCTGAAACAAATCACCTACTAGGCAACGCTTGAAAACAATTTTCCAATTTGTATACTTCTTCTTTTACCAGGTAGTTAATTCAACAATGTTTGAGTATGTTCAGTATGCTGGTTCATCTTTTTGTCAAGATTTTTTTCTATCTTTACAATTACATCAGTGGCTAATTATGAATAAATTTTCATGATTCCATTGAATTCTATTTCGTTCTCAAAATGTCCTTCACCACTTTTGCAATATTTGTCAGCCTCGATAAATCCGTAATGGGTAAAAAGTGTTTAGTAAATAACATGTTCCTATCCTTCATCTTAATATTCCTAACCTCTTAGAAAACTGGACGAAATTCGTTTTTCCATTACAGTCCATCTTTTCGTTAACAAGCAGTCTGAAAACATCTGGGACATACTGAAAATACTGCGAAATGTATTTATTTTTAAAACTTTGTTTCCATAAAACCAAATTGTTAATCTGTCAACTGATGCGTATTTACACATACATACATAATTTATTATGTGTTGCGATACGCATCCAGTAAACAAAATGGCGGAGGTTAGAGATGTCAACTTAGCACGAAGATAAAAGCATTCGCGGGAGAGATAAGTTTATAAACACGTTCATATATTTCTGGTCAGATTCACTTTGAAATAAATTTTATGAAAGAGTGTTTATGAAGCCACGCAACGGGCAATAATATTTACAAACAAACCATAATACGATGCAATGTGATATTCCAATTTTTATATTTAAAAGTTGTTTGTTCTGATTTTTATATTCTGTTTCTACCCTTTATAATAGATTTTCTGCTTTTTTAGTTCAAGTGTTGCGTAGTATTACTAGATAATTGAAGTATAATTTTGTGTGCTTTTTCAGTAAAAAAAAGTGAATATTTATATAGCCTTGATATTTTGGGTTATATAAATTTATCTCTATTTATTAATATTCAAAGCATCAACTTTGTGGTCCAACATTTTAATATTATGTTAATAAAATTTGTATAAAACCACTCACCGACTTATCTGTCTACCGGTTTCGAGACGTAACCCGTCTCTTCGTCAGGACAACAACACTACACCAACATGCAAATACCACTACACAGGTGTAGTGGTATTTGCATGTTGGTGTAGTGTTGTTGTCACACCTATGTAGTGGTATTTGCATGTTGGTGTAGTGTTGTTGTCCTGACGAAGAGACGGGTTACGTCTCGAAACCGGTAGACAGATAAGTCGGTGAGTGGTTTTATACAAATTTTATTAACATAATATTAAATTTATCTCTTTTCATTTATTTATTTAAACTCCCATAGGGCTTTCTTTCGAAGACATGTGTGGAGCGTATTGATGTACGGTTGTCAGGCATGATGCCTTGCTTTAAGGCCGCGATACCACCGAAACGGACTAAGCGCTTTAGGTATTTAACGTACATACTTTTTCGCTCTGGCCAAGTATGACTCAACGTTGGGAAGCTTGGGGCAAACACTGGCAGAATTGCGTGGGGTAAATTTGACTCTATTGGACGTTCAAAGATAAATTGTCAACCATGTCTGGAATCAAACCCAAAAAGTCTTGCATGGTAGGCAAACGAACTGACCATTTAACCACCAAGCGGAATAATCGTCATTATCATTCCCTTTCCGCACCTAATGGTGCATAGGGCAGTGTATCTTGATCATATTTTTTTGCTATACGAAGGTGAGATTATCAGTATTACGCTTCTGGTACCAGTCCAGGAACTATGAAATATTCTGGTGTGAAAACACCCTTTTAAATAAATATTTTAAATCAACCATGTTGGGAATCGAACCTTCTTAAATGGTAGGTAAACGCGCTGAACATCGCACCACGAAGCCAGGCATACGGAAAATATTTCACAACCTTTGAAATACGGGTAATTACAGAAATGATTTTTTCTTGCAAAATTTACATTAATTATTAATTCATTCATTCCTTTTCACACTTAATGGTCTTACCGGTCTTAAGCTAGGGTTTCCTAGGACAGCGGTGCCCGTATTTTAACGGCCGTAGTGAACGGCGATGCGATGGATAACCGTCGTAACGGTGACTAGAGTGTGGTTTTTTAGGAAAACGGTGTTATCAACACCATTTAACACCTTTTCCCTAGGAAACCACTCTCTAGTCGACGTTACGACGGCTGTCTACCGCATCGCCGTTTACTACGGCCGTTAAAATACGGGCACCGCTGTCCTAGGAAACCCTAGCTTTACCGGTCTTTCATTTTACGCTTTAAATGCCAGTCTAGGGACTATGAAAAATTCTTGTTATAAAAACCTTTGTAAATATTTTTTTTGTCAACCCTGTTGGGAATCGAATTATCGAGTGGAAATCAATGACAATTTCTTTTTAGTAATTTTTTTTTTTTTAATAAAAATAATGATTGATAAATGATTTCTGCGTTGGTGTTAATCACTATTGCCACCACATTGCCACTATCTTTAAAATACTGTGTTAGTTTAAAGGTCGGGAGCGCGAGGGTTAATGACCTCATCACAAGAACTTGCGATGGCAGAGCAGCTTGATGAACAGGTAGGTATTTGAACATAGTTTTTCTGTCACTCTCCCGCAGATGCCACCCCTATTCTGTGAGAAAAAGACAACTGCACGTCGGACTGATTGGGCTTAGCTAAAATCTATAAAACCGACGACTCGTTTTCTCGATTTCCGCACCCCAAAACTGAATCGAGTGTCAGGATGAAATTTTCTGGATCGGAATTTTTTGCATTTTCCAAAAATATTTTTTATATTTTTATACCGTACATCTGAAGATGGTAGATATAACTGGGCACTTATCAGTGTTTTTGGATGGTCTTAGCTCTCATAAGAAACAATTTATTAAAAAAAAAACAAAACCGTGGAGACACGCCAATGGTAAATATATACAGTGTGTAAATTATTGCTGTAGTGCCGTAATCCAGAGAGAAAATATGAGAATACGTGTGTATGAAGAAAAGTCAAACCGCTTTTCCTCGTAGTAGCCAGGGATCGCCAATGTATTGAAAAATAAAAAAATAAAAATTGCATTTTTTCTCGTATAAAACAATATTACCCGCAACTCTTGAGGGTTGTAAAGAATATTTCATTTAAAGGACGTTAGTTATAAACCTGGTATAAAGTTACGCCTAGGCATAGTGGTAGAATACAGATGGGAATACTATCCTTATTATAAGTGTTAGAATTTGTCGGCCACGTGGTGTAATGGTCAGCGCGTTAGCCTGCCATGCAAGAGGTCTCGGGTTCGATTCCCGACATGTGAAATATTTATTTATCTGGGTGTTTTACACCAGAATATTTCATAGTCCCTGGTCTGGTACCTGAAGCGTAAGACTGATCATCTTACCTTCATGTAACAAAAATCAAGATACGCTTCGATTGGTGTAGCAGTGCAGTTCCCTATGCACCATTAGGTGCGGAAAGGGAACGATGATGATGATGATAATTTGGAGAAGATTAGATTTATTTTTTTATGACGAAATTCATCGTTTTTAACTTTACGTATTGCATATTTTATTTGTACGAAATATTCCCAATCAACCAAAGTGCTGGTTTAAGGGGATATAATATATTATGACACAATAGTTTTAATAAAGATTCGGTAAAATAAGATCACATATCACTCGTCACACGGGCTGTAAGAACTGTTTTAGATCATTGGAAAGTGAATTGTAGAAATTTATTACTAAATACACAAAACTGTTTATTTTTCTGTTAGTCCTAGGTTGTTCACAAGTTAAATTATTTTACGCTCTTGTATTTATTTTGTGTAAATTGTAGTTAAAATTAAATTTAATATTTTTCTTTATTTTCTTCTTTTTCATCTTAAATATCTTCTTCACCTTTTCTGTGTAAATTCATTCATCGAAATCAGTGGTCTCAAAACTCAATAAGGATTTTATTTATTTTTATTTTTATTTAATGCACAAAATTCACAATTTTATTATAGAGCAAATTTTTTTTTTATGTCCCGACTTGTTGGAAAATTTCGTGTTAAATCGGGACTCTTCTATATATAAATCAAAAACATTTATTTACATATTAAAACAATATACAAAATAATCAAAACAATTTACAAAATAATAATAGAAAAATATAAATAATGAAAATTTATACATGTCGGAAAATGGAATGCAGAAAAGTTATATAATAATACATGGTAATATGTTATTAATAATTAATAGTAATATTATAAATCAATTCGGTAATTAATTGATAGTAAAAATAAATACCAAATAATACAATAAAGTAATAATTGTAACACATCTACATATATGGTAGAAAATATAATTTAATAAACATAAAAATAAAGTTAAATTATATATTTACAAATAATTATGCATCAATATTAAGTTCATTTAAATATGATATACACATATACGTATATGGATAATAATGAAGACAGCGTCGATATTACATATTTATTCCCGAAGCAATCTCTTACAGTGGTATCTACCCCTCGATAAAATTCTATTATGGATTTTCATCTTAAATATAGACGTTGTTTTGGAGAACTTAATATGTTCATCCAAGGAGCTATATATGAAAAGTGTCTCCGAACAAACATTGTACGTATTCTCGGTATTGAGAAGTTTAGGTTACGCAAAAACCTCGTACGGGCATTCTGTTGGGACCTCCTTCCGTAGTCGCCTGACCAGAAAATTTTCAATACATTCTTGATATAGATTTGACGAATATAAACAACTTTTAACAATTGAAATAATGGTTCAGATGGGTAGGTCGGAGGGCACTGAAGCATAACTCTAAGAATAAGTTTTTGCGTCTTGATTAGGGGGTTCATGACAATTGTCGAGCAACCTCCCCAGTCAATTATGCCGTAAGCAGCCAACGTCCAGGATATTTCTGAGTGAGCTAAAGACATGACACGGACATGACAGGACATCGGATGGATATTGGCCACTGCGGAATTCAAGGCAACGAAAAAGCAGATGAAAAGGCTCGAGAAGCTACTCTCAAGCAAACAACTCCTGATTTTGACAGATTTCCTTTAAGTTTTGCCAAAAAAAGAGGCAGAACTCTTAAGCTCTGGAACGACCAATATTTACGTGAAACTACTGGACAGGCAACTAAAATATTTTTTCCAACAATCTTTCATGCTTTTAATTTTAAGAAAACGCAGTAAGTTGACTACGAACTGACTCAAATCCTTACAGGCTACGGATGTTTTATGAGCTATCTTTACCGTTTGAAGCTCTCAGAAAAATAGCTGTCCATGTGATGATGAGACACTCCAAGATGTCCCTCATTGTTGTTGTAAAAAAATAATCATTAAATTACCACCCGTAATGAGTAAAAAAATATCAATTATGCTCTCATTATATCCATTATTATTAGCAATCTGTTTTATTTATTTTTTATTTATTTATTAATGAAATCATACAGTCTTTATATAAAACAAGGAACAAATTAACAATTTTAAAAAGTAAGACCAATTACAGATTTCACACTAATGAATGCAGGAGGAGAGGGGAAAAATAATTTTATTCTAAAAAAGTAAAAATAAAAATTTTACATAAAAAGTTCATAAAAAGGAGAAAACATTGTAAAGCTACTTTACTTTCCTCCCTCTCTCTCTGCTTCCATGAACATTTCAATTTAATTGTAAAAAAATCACAACTAACAATAAATTATTCGATGCAGGTAGTAGATGTAGGTAAGTATAAATTAAGAGTTGAAATCAAATGATTAAAATTAAAAGTAAAAGTTTAAATTAAAAGTTAAAATTAAGAATTAAAATTAAAAAGTTAAAATTGAAAGACAAAATTAAGAATCGAATTAAAAGTTAAAAGTCAAGCAGGAGATAAATTTAAAATGCCTTTAACTGATCTGATAAAAATATGGTATTTACAATGTAGTATGTCAATGTCACTAAAACTGTCATTATAGGTAATCTGTATTCTTCGTAGAGTGCTGTTTTTTAAATAATTAGTCTTTGAGTTAGGAATGTCGAAGAGTACAGATTGACGAGTTCTACGGACAGGGACTCGATTGGGACTTTATTGTATTAAGTTCTTTTTTTAAATTAGTATCATCTAGTGGAACGTTAATAAACCTATGTATCATTGAATGGAATGCGGAATGTTTATGAGCTATTCCCATCATTATTCTACCACTATGCCTAGACGTAACTTAATACCAGGTTTATGAGTAAGGCCCACAGTGTATTACGTTGGTTCGTAATAGTCTCTTCTACCGCCCATTCACCCCGTGTATACGCGAGTGAAGCCAAAACCAAAGTTTCACTGTTTAATTATGTAGGAATGAGGAAAACATCTAATTTGAGAGGTTTACATTAAAATTTTCCGGATGTTGTAATGTTTATTTAACAAAATCGTTAATTTCGCTGACTTTGTGCCAAAATACATTCGTATAATATAGCTTTCCACTCTCCAGTTGATATAAATGTTATCATAATATCTTTGGTTACATTAATAAAATTAATTATACATTTTGAAACAAACAACAGTTTGATAGAAATTTTCAAGAAAGACGCCCTTGGCTTTTAACACATAGATTTTCTGAAGGATAAAAAATATGTTTGAATATTTTTGAACGGCAAAAATATTCCAGGTAGGATTGAAGCAAGGAAAATAAAATTTTAAGGGTCGAAAGGAGAACAAGATAATGGCCCACTAAACGCCACCTTTCTGATGGGAGGGTAGGTGGGAACAAGCGGGGGGATATCGCTTTCTCTCAAATATCAGCGCAATAGAAAGAGAAAGCTACAGAGATGGGTCATCTAGTGGGTTATTGGCCATTCAAAAATTAATATCACTAATTGACAAACGTCAACTTTATTCCTGACAGGTAAAATTCATTCGCTGCGATTTTTCAATTTTAAAGCAAAAACTAACTAAAATAAGGTTAAAATTAACAAAGATCCAAAGAAAAATATTTACCACACTTGCAAAAAAAAAAGAATTTTATAATTCATAAAAAAATAAGTAAAATATTTAAGAAAATGTAAAAAATAAATTGAACCTCATTATCTCAGAAACATGATTTATGCAAATAATGAGTTTTACCTTAAAGCAGACGATATATTATTATATAATTTTGATATATGCTTTTTGACTGCCCAATCACAAATTATATAAAAAAAAAATAATAGATCATGCTCAATGAGGAATTCCACTGTTTTCTGATTTTTTTTTTCTATTAGCGTACTATTTAACTAGGCAATTTTTTTTGTGCGTTATTTACACAGATATGATTTTTTAAAGTTACATTTATCAAATACCGCGCCAAATGACTGTAATCAGTGCGTCACTTTTCAGTTGTGACGTCAGGAAACGGTTGGCGTTCTTACTTTTTACTGACCGCGGTAAGTTGTATTTCTCCAGCCAATAACAAAACTGACAAGAATCTATGGAATATTGCTTTGATTACTTCATTTAGTTGATCGTAATTTGCTCATTTCTATGTTATGGTTGTTTTTACGAACGTTTCGGTTTAGAAAAACCTAGAAAGTTGACATAATCTCTGGTTGAAAAAAAGAGCATCATGAAAATTATACTCTTTTTATCTATGGTCAAAAAGTTCCTTACAAGGTGCGGGGGCTTTATAGCGGAAACCGGAAATACTACACGTAGATATAAGGAGTGACGTCATTATTTACGATTTTAAACTGAATACTATTTTTAATATTTTTTATTTATTTTTGCGTGCATTTTTCAGATATTTCATCCTACTCCAAAATTTTTTAATATTCACGTGTACACGAAAACATTTTTAAATTTTAATTCCGGGTTGGGCTGGAGTTCCTTAGTGTCGTTAAATCTCCTTTACATTGCTAGTTAAAAAAATATTTACTCAATAACAGAGAGTAAATACGGAGATCTTCCCTGCATAATAAGGTTCGTTGGCTTTGAAGAGGAAACGCTTTAACGAAAAGAAATTTGACTCTCAAAAGAAATCTCAATTGTCATAAAGCTAATCTTTAGCTCTTTTGACTAATGAGTTTGCTGACCACTGAACTAGTTGTACCCACAATTGGTGATATCTTTCAAAACGCATATATTGTACAAACTTTCGAAGAAAAACTACCCACTAATTTACAAAATTCTTGGAACTCTAGATTTACACATAATTTAATTGTGCATAGATGCAATACAACTACAGCTTTAAATCGTTTTTACGTGTGTGGGTAACAAAAACTTTAATAATCTTCCAGACATCTTAAAATCAATGCTAAATATTAAAACATTGAAATCTAATTTTATCTAAGTTATTTATTGACAATTTTTGACTGAATTCTATGTAATGATAATATAATAACTTATATTTATATATATGTTACCTAAAGTATACTTAGTAGTTTTAGTGGTGGAAACTTATATTTAAATATAACTGAAATCTAAATAGAAAAAAAAAACACATAAAACTCACTTTATCCTGAACTCCATCCAGTAAAAAAATACGTTTCCTTTAGATATAATATCTGATTTTAAGGAACATCTTTAGAAAATAAAAATGAACGGAAAATAAAATTCCTCTTTAAACATTTACGCTATTAGAGAGGTAACAACGTTATTATAATTTATGTATCTACTTACACAATGTATTTTATTTTTATTTTGTAAACCAATTTTGATCAATAATTTATTTATTTTTAAAATAAAATTTGGAAATGTGTACATGTATAAATAATGTTTTTTTAAATATTTTATTCTCTCCAATGTGCAAAAATATGTTTGAAAAGTAATCTTGTGTTTATTTTGTAGACGCCCACGAAGTCTTTTTTCCACTATCATCTTTTTCAAGCGTAAATATCTTCCATTATGACGTACGAGTTTGTTTGCAAAGAGCAAAAATCGCTTAATTCATGGCGTTTTCATTCATTTCACAACAATTTACGGCATAAGATCTCTGGATTTTTTTTTAAAGATAATATACCGACTATAACCAAAGTTAAATTATTCATTGCATCATCATTCTTTTTTTAACCTAATCGTGCATAGGGCACTGCATTGGTACACCAACTGAAGCGTATCTTAATGATTTTTGTAAAATGAGCTTAAAATTAGCATCGTAGGCAAATGCACTTATTATAAGACCACGAGGCGGACAAAGGTGGAGAAATTATTGATATACACAATTATACAGTTTTAACTTTGTACCGTTTTCTTAAGAGCATCCATTCGGACTTCGTTGAAAATTTCATGATTTCCTAGGATTACCATTATTTGACATATAGGTCTGATAAAGATACATGTAATTTTATCAAAATCTGCTGTAGGTATTCAAAATAAAAAAGTTTGAAAATAATGTCCACAGAAAACTACAAGATGATATTGATTCTTTTCATGGTTGGTTTAAAGTAAATATACATACCTTGAACCAACTGAACAAAAGTAATAAAGTACCTTGAATTAAATATCATTAAATGCAAAATAATTTCTAACCGTAGAACGAAAAAAAACATTGCCTTCGATTATAAACTTAATAATCAAATCCTTTCCGTTGAAATTTAATAACCACTTTTCTTCGCTCCCAGACTATACAAAGTATTTACTAATAATGTGAGAGATTAACAAATCACACCTTTAAGAAATATGCGAAAAAATGAGTCATGGAAAGAGACGTACTTGATTTCTTTAGCTAAATTGCTAGCAAAATATGCTACTTTTTGGTTTTTTGTACTAAAATATATATACTGTGTATTTTTTATATATGTGTATGCAAGTGTGTGTGTATATACACATGGATGTTTTGTATGGATATGTGTGTGTGCATGTATGTATCATTATGTAAATGTAATTTTGTTCATAAATTCGTGCTGTCACGTTGAACTAATGAAACCGCACATTCTATGCCTATGTGGGATTTTTTTCATATCTTTTTGATCTATTATTCATTTGTACTGTAAACCTATGTAATATGAGAAAAATTTCAATAAATATTTTTTTTTTAATATCTAGAAGTGATTCTAGACAACAAACTACATTTTTACGGGCACATTGACTACTTCATGAACAAATCTCTTAAACGCTTTGGCTTCATTAATAGAGATACATCCGATTTTGATAATATATTTTCCCTGAAAACTTTTAACTGATCTTTCTTACGTCCTATTCTTGAATACACCTTTGAAATATGGTCTCCTTCATATGATATAAATCGTGTCTAATCAGTTCAGCATAAATTTAAAAGAAAATAGCTTACAAACTAGGAATCATTAGAGAAAACTATAACTATGTGGACATGGAACTTTTTCCTTATCAATCGAGTCTTTCAAAACGTCGATTTAATGCATATTTAATTTGCATCTTAAAAATACTCAATGGTTTATATGATGCCCCAAATGCTCCCAAACAAATATCTCTTTTTTCTCTTTCTTGAAAAAATGTGGATATTCTAACCTACATATGCCTATGCAGAATGGTAAACGTTACACAGTGTGTCGATTGATCACTTAATCTAGCCGATTACGCATTAAAACCCCTAAAAATCTCTCGACTTCAATGTTCTTTGCTCAAAAACGTTCATTGCGTCTGTTTAAATATCTATCAAAGCTTAATTTTAGCCATTCTTACTCTATATACATGTCTGAAGGCATGAAAATGGAGGATATGACGTCATATTATTTTAATCAAGATTTTTGGAAAAGTTGGCAGAGAACTAACAGCAACGACCTCTAAATCAACAAGACGTCCCATCAATTCATCATGCCTAATTATACTTTGTCCTCTGGAAATAACCTGCGTAACGACGCCCTCTGCATGCTCCAATATTTTATATAAAATGAACAGTCATCAAAGCTGCTGAGACAAAAACAAAGCTGTTGACGTAAATAAAAAAATCATTTATTGCTCAACAGTACTTCGTATGTCCAAATGTTGGTAGACATGGCTGGATTTCACTCTTTAGGGAGTTATTAAAATTAAAATTTATTACAACAAAGGGGTAAAACATTTTTAAGAAGGTTAAGTGGCCACTTAAACCAGCCAATGACAGATCATAAGCGTTGTAAGTCTTTGAACTTCTATATTCCGGTCTTAAAAATGTTTTCCCTCTGTGTTAAAATATACATAGTTTATACGCGTTTTTCAGGGCCATACCGCGAAACTTTAGAGGAACATTTTTTTATTCTTTTTATATTTTATACGGGGAATGTTCCTCTAAAATTTTGCGGTCTGGCCCTGAAACACAGTGAATACATATTTGATTCTTATTTTTCAAAGGATTTTATATTTGTTTTTATATTCTTTGTGTTAACAATGATGTAAAAGTCCTTGGAGCATTTATAAAAACATAATGATTTGCTATGAAGATATAACAACTCTTGTTTCTCAATATGTCCATACCATTTTCAGTTATTGGTTGAATTTGATCACAATATGACTGTTATGTCAGAATTAATTTGGCCTTCAAAATTGACTTATTTCTCTTTATTTTTTTAAATAGGCTTTCATGAAAAAAAGTGCCCACATTAGAACGATTAAAAATTTAAATAAATCGTAATTAAAGAAAAAACTGCTCGGTGGAACATAATTTTTGTTACTTTTAATGCGTAGATATGTGTACCGTGGGGTACATGGACCCTCGGTACATATTAATGTACCTACTTCAAAACTTGAGATACGATATATAGTCTGTAGTGTACCTTCTCAATTGCTTGGGAGAATTTATCTACAACTATACCGACATGGTGAAGATATAATATCGTTAACTACAAATTGTAATCGCGGTCCTGGTCTAAGAAAAACATAATTGTTTCTAACAACATGTCGCTAATTTGCGATCTAAGTCAAACACACGCTGGTTCAAGTACACAGGTGCCGTGCCGCATCGTTTCGCAGTTGGTAAGACGACTAACTGTGAAATTGGCGTCACAGGTTCAATTCCCGTCAGTTACAAGAAAGAAATCCAAGAAACATTTTTTCAATTCAATTGGTATTACGGTGTATTATTCATAAATTGCTTTCATATCCTTTCTTTTTTATCTGCTGACAAGCCTCTAAAATAGAGGTTAAACGGGTTATTCCTTTAAAAGTTAAAAAAAAAACAAACGATTTGCCCATTATTAAACGTACATTTTTCTTGATCGTCTTGCTCGTTGCTGAGTTTCGTGGTCTCCAGAGATATCAGGCACTGGGTGTTGGTATTATAAGCCTCCGTTCCTTCAGGTTCTAGGCTAAGTAATTGAGGACAGCGTTTAATGAGGACTCCGTTAATTCCTTTTTTTATTGATCTATCTTTAGAAGACTATCCTCTTGCTCGCTAACCTCCAAATGTACCTGTTACCACCAGCTTGTTACAACAGCATATTATGTACTTCTGTTATCTTCTATCATCTTCTTTAAGCGCAAAGATCCCGAGGCTACCGGATTACAGAGAGCTCCCCCAGACAGCTTTTCTCGATCGGTAACGAGCAGTTTTCTTTTTATGTGGGCACCGTCAAGGAGACTTAAGTCCTCAATGCGGTGTGCGTAATGAGCAAGCAGTTACTAGCGGCTTTTTCAGACTTTGTTTCGTCATTTATTTGCAAAAGGTTTCAGATGCAAAATAATACATATTTGAAGGGTCACATTTCAATATTAAAAGTGTTTATTATCTGCAAAAATATTCTAAAAATACAACCTTGCTAGCGTCTAAACTAAACATAAATTTTCGTCTGTTCCTGCGTCGCCCGAAATAGCGTTTTGGCCGTGAAAATTTAAAGTTATCAATATGTCTTACGTCACGTCACGGCGCTCTGCGCGACGGCGGTGCGCGTACGAATTATTATCAAATTAAATAAAAAAGCGGGGAGAATGGATGGCAGAAGACAGAAGACGTTCCCCTTCCACAGCATCTGTGGATCACTGCGCCCACATTACCAAGAGGCCGTGCCAACTTGGCGGGGATCCATTTAAGGTCTCCATCTCGAGTTGCCCGCCAGACGCCATTTGCCAACCGCCCGAGTGCGGCGGTCCGCAGTTCGCAAAGACGCGAATCTGATCGATGATCATTGATCAAGATTAAATCAATAAACTCTCAGCTATAAATAATATCACTAAAATAATTACGACAGTTTCATGAAATGACGAAAACTGCAATGATATTCTATTATTGATTCGATCTTTTAAAAAACCTAGATATTTCAACTGATTTTCCGACTGTGTTTTCCTAAAGGTATCGTCTGCTTACATCTTTGTTAGACTAAAATCGATTCAATTTTTTAAAAAAATGAAGAGAAATATTTGAGTTCTTATTATTTACTCAAATATTCATATTTTCAGACCATTTCCTAAAAGTCGTAAATAACTTGTGCTGGAAAAAATGGAAATCGAGTTGTGGTAGAGTGGGAATTGAAGCAGAGACCTTTGGTCCGTGAGTCCACAATACTATCACGGGACCACAACCCGGTAAAATAAAATCTTACACACTTCATACGTAATCATTTTTAAGCATTTTGCACATATTAAAATGAAAATGGATATTTAATTACAATGCTGAAAAGGCAAAATATAGGGGTCATTAAAGGTATATTATTTATTATTCAATTAAGAAAAATTGCTGAATAGAATCGTGCCAATTTAAGCATTTTTATTTTCAAATAATTTGATAAACAAAAAATGGAATTTAAAAATATTTATTTATTTGGGAAAATTTTTTTTTTTTTTACATATATTGCATCTAGAAAATATGAGTATATGTATACTAAACTTGCAAAATCAGTCAATAAATGTTTTCCATCGTGGTGTTAGCTATTGATTTATTTCATTGTAGGTATTAAAATAAAAGTCATTCAAAAATTGAGAAAAGTAAGTAATTTAGAAATTGCAAATAAAATATGAAATAATATGCATGTATGTACAAATGTACATGTATAATAATAATAATAAAGTAAATAAAAATTTAAAAAAATAGAAATTTGAAGAATAAGAAAAAAAACCTAATGAGCATACAAATTTACTGCCATGGTATTACTAAACAGGTGTACTGTCTATAAGGAATCTTCTATATTTCGTATAGGAGAGATAAAAAATATCTGCGGGGCCGGAGAGAACGGTATTATAAAAATGACACGCTCCAAAGAAAAAACAGTTTTTTGTTGAGTTAATCCTAGGTACCGGCAAATTGAATGTAGTTTGGAGTCTTGTCCTGTTTGGTACAAGACAATCAAGAACTTGTAAGTAAAGAGCAATCTACGACGTTGTTAACTAGTTTAAATAGGAATAATTGATTTGCAATCGTTCTTCTACACTTCAGAGTTTGAATTGCATTTGATGTACAATAAAATTTGTATTTCAATAAAAAAAATTAAAAATCTGTATCCTTCCGAGGTTGTTTACATATTTAAATATTTCATATTAGAGATTCCATATAATTGAAGCATATTCTAACTGACTTCTCACATATGTGTTATATGGCAGTGTTAATGTTTTTGAAGACGGTTGACATTCTCATTAAAAAACCTAGCGTTTTATATGCCGTATTAATAATTTCATTCATTTATGATTAAAATAGTAAAATTTTCCTTTTATATTTATTTTATTATTCTCCAGATTTTGTTTGCTTTATTGTAACTAAACTAATTTTAAGAAATTGACTTTAAATTCCTGTGAATCCCTTAATATTTCCTTATTAGATAAAATTACATTTCTTTAAATACACAATTTCAAAATAAAATATCATTTTTCGGAGGGTAAATAATAAATATTTTTTTTACAACGTTTTCTTTGACGCGTACTTATTTCATTGAGAACTCTTCTTTTACATGAGAAATATTTTTTTAAACGCCGTCTAAATACTGTCCTTTCTATATAGGTACATATTTATTTTTAATCTCATCGTAAAAAATAGTGAACTCATTATTTAATGAACACTTTAAAGTACCTATCATAAAAAGTACCTACTGAACGATATTATTTCTCATCTTACCTCTCCTCGATGGAGGTTGGAAATCATCGCAGCAATTCTTACTTTATTGGCAGCTGGCCTGAACAAGGACTGGCTGCTTCAATGGATCCAGTTACGCTAGTTCCTTAGTCAAGAGATGCGCCTTCTACCTGCACTGCGTCTAATTTTAATCCTTCCCTGTAGAATGACTGGTAAAATGTGATATTTTTCGCATCTTATCACATGCCCAAAGAACTCAAGTACTTTTTTTATGGTCCGTAGTACTTTTTCACATTTTTTCATCCGTCGGAGAACGCCATGATTTCAGACTCTGTTCACCTAGTAGATTTTTAATATCCTCCTGTAGCACCACATTTCAAAAATTTCTATCATTTTTGAAGAGGCATGGGTGAGCGTTCACGTTTCGACGCCTTAAAAAATTACTGAGAAGACGTAACATCGTGCAATGCGCATTTGGTGATTTAATTAAATTTTCTTCTGCTGCAGCAGGTCACGTATCCTGAAAAAGCCGTGTCGGGCCATCTCTATTCTGACTTTGATATCTTGTGAGTGATCCCATTTATCATTCAGCCAGCATCATAAAAATTTGAATTGGTGGACTTTCTTTATCACCTGCGATCTAATTTTTAAAGTCATTTGGAAAGTTAATAGTTTTTTTCCACTTAACCATACATTTGGCCTTGGAAATATTCATTTCTACCTTTTTATTTAAACAAGGCTTTGCCCAATAATAGCTGCAGGCTTTCTATACTATCTTCCAGAAGGACTGTATCATCCGCGTGTAGGAAGTTATTTATAATTGATCTATTTATGCTAATACCGTCGCGAGTGGATTAGTTCACTTAGGGCATTTCTAAAAATGGGTTCTTAGTTCATAAAAGGAGAGGAGACCGAATGCGTCCTTGCCGGACTCCACAACATATGTCCATTTGCGATGTCAATGCATCATCTCCTTTCACTGCAGTTTTTGATGCCAGTAGATTACCGATAGGGAAATATCACTTTTTTTACAAGTTTAAAGTCGAGTAAAAATAAATGTTTTTGCTACTTATTAGTAGCATAAAAATATTTTTAAATTTATAATTTTTAATTTCCGTGAAACGGTCATTGCATTGACCATGCCCCTAATACGTCATAATTCATGTTAATTTTGAACTTTGTTTGTAACCGTTTATTTTTTCATAAAACATCGACACGAATCTTTACGTCACAATTATCAAGGCCAAATATCATATTTCGCGTTTTTATAGGGACATATTATTTATAATTTATTTTTAAAGTTATATATGAAAACATTTTTCCACAATATATTTATATTGATTTTGAAAATACAATTAATTTTTCTAAGTCCATACCATATATTGTTATCGGTATTCGTATTGTATCTCTAGAATCCAGTATTTTTTTCCATTTCAATTAGATCTAGTTCTTACTTTATCAAATACTTTAGCAAAGTCTATAAAACACTAGTACACATCCACGAACGATATTAAATAAGTTATAACTTTGTCATGTCCCTACTCGCACCCGGTGATGCATTGGGCACTGAAATGGCATATCACATGCACCGTATATTGATAATATATTGAATGAAGGTAAGGTGATAAGTTTAACGCTTCGAGTGCCGGTATAAGGACAATAAATTACTGCAGTATAAAACTACCTTTGAAAAAAAATATTTTATGTCAACTTTCCAAGAATCAAACCCGAGACCTAAAGCATAATTTGCGAACGTGCCAACTACTACATTACGAGGCTGACTTTTGTCCACTCAATTTCCATTTTTCGTGTTTTTCGGTATGCAAGAAAAGCGATTTGCATATGAATGTTGATAAATCGAAAGTGATGGTTTTTGAAAGGGATGAAAATATAACTAAATGTGAGATCAGTGTGAATGGAGATATTCTGAATAAGGTAGAAGAATCGGTATATCTGGGAAGTACGTTTACTAGGGATGAAAAGACCGAGAAAGATATAGAAAGGAGGGTGAGTGCCGGGAACAGGGTAAACGGTGCACTGAAATCTACTTTGGCAAACAAATGTTTATCGCAAGAGGCTAAACTAGCAGTTCACAGTGGAGTTCTAGTGCCAACTCTAATGTATTGTAGCGAAGTATGGAATTGGAAAAATGATGGTGAAAGTAGGTTAAATGCTGTCGAAATGCGATCGCTCACGCGAATGTGTGGTAAAACGATGTATGATAGGTGCACAAGTGTCGAGATCCCTGAACTGTGTAAGGCTGAGATATGCATTATCGACAGAATCAAGAAAGGGGTGCTGCTTTGGTTTGAACATGTAGAGCGAATGGACAACGAAAAACGGCTAAAAGGATCTACGATGCGAATGTTGATGGATGCAGAAAACGAGGAAGGCCGAGAAAGACATGGCACGATCAAGTCCGTCAAATACTTGAAGATGGACATGTCAAAAGTAGGAATAATCGGCGTGCGTGCATGAGAAGATGTATGAATGTAGAGGAAGCGAGGTCTGCATGCGAAAATAGAATGATATGGCGTTATATCTTCTCTGCCTATACGGCGTGATGGTTTGTTTGTTTGTTTAACAGATTTTTCCCTAAGAGCAGCCATCGAGTCGAAAACACTCGTCCAGCTTTCTGGTTCTATTACACACGCGCAATTGCATTTGTTATCCACCTGGACACAGACTCGGTTATAAATAAGGTAAATGAAAATTATTGAGAATAATGGAGACATACTATTTCCTCTAATAACGAACATATTATTTCTCTAATGACTAACATATCATTCTTCTAATTATTCCTCTAAATATCAAAAACAATCATTTCGAAATATTTCATTTACTCGTATTTATTATTTATCGTTGTTTTCGTCGATATTTCTTGACTGACAAATTTAGATCAGATTTTATTGGCATTTCAATCATCTCTTATGAACACAGTTAGTAAATTTCAATTACGACGAATAATTTCGATGAATAAATTGATCATATCGCCGGCCTAACTTGTAAAACTCGTAAGTTCCAAACTTACTTTTGTTCAGGGGAGAGTAAAAACAGTTTTACTTCAGCAGCGAATTTTTTTTAGGCTATTAAAAAAATTCTGCAATTAACACTGTAGGAATATACAAGTTTTACAGACATTATTGAATCGGATTGTGGTCCCGTGACTAGTGTTGCGGACTCACGGACCAGAGGCTCGAGGTTCAAAGCCCACTCTACCATCTACTCTTGATTTTCATTTTCTAATAGTGAGTTATTTACAACTAGTTAAAAATGGCCTCCAAAATTGAAATATTTGGGTAAATTATAAGAACGCTAATATTTCTTTAAAAAAAAATTTGAACATAAAAGGAATACAGGTCAAATCAGAATTCTTGTTTATTGGAAAATCAAAATCGGGGTTTTCACACAGCCACATACTAGTAGTTTTACTATTTAGACACTTTTAATTTTAAGTTTCTTTTGGTTTACATTGACAAAGGATAAGCAATGTATTGTGTAAGTATGGAGTGTTTTGATTTTGTCAATATTTACTTTTGCAGATGTTCATAAACTAACTTGATCAATATTCAATTACCAATTTTGTGGAAAAAAAACTTTGAGACGTAAGAGAACTTGATTTATTTTTTTAGATAAAAAAACACTCTAACTTCAAAACATTAGAAACTAGAAGAAAGGTAAATGACTTGCTATATTTATATAAGAATGTAAATGGTAGATTGGAAAGTTCAAGCTGTTTAAGTACGATTAAAATTTCAGTTCCCAATGGTCATACCTTAAGGAACCCAAAAACATTCCACATATATTCATTTAAGAATAATATGTCTTTCGTGTGCAGATTATACAACACTATTGAAAACGTAGAGATCGACTTTTTTGACGCTGGATTGTTTATGTTCAAGAAGTGTATACAAAATACGTTTTATATTAATACAGTGGTGCCTCACACAACGAACTTAATTCGTTCCAGGAGCAAGTTCGTTATGCGAAAAGTTCGTTATGTGAAACGCGTTTTCCCATAACAATACATGTTAAAAAAAATAATTCGTTCTGTAGCATAAAATATGGTAAGATGACATAAAAAAAAGATAAATTTTTTGTTATTATTTTTATTTAGATACATCTAAAAACATAATGAAAAAAACACACATTTTTTAATTTTAAGAAATAATCGAATCTTGCACATCTTCATCCATTTTCCGCTTTTTGGCCGATGGTGCAGTGAAAAACCTGTCCAAAGTCGTTTGTTTCTCTCTTTTCTTCAACATCTGCCGGAAATAACGGACAAGAGTATCGGAGTACAGGTCGTTGATCCTGTTTGCTTCAGCGGAATCCGGATAGTGGGCATTGGTAAACTCCTGAACTGCTTTCCATTTGACCAGGATGTTCTTGATGTCAGCAGTTGGAATTGGTTGATTGTTTGATTGTTGCTCCTCGTTATCAGATGACGCTTCCCTTTGAGCATTGTCCTGTTGTTGGGCCAGAAGTGTTTGGAGCTCTTCAGTTGTCAGCTCTTCTTTGTGTTCCTCAATAAGCTCCTCTACATCCTCTTCCTCTACCTCTAATTCCAACCTTTGGGCCACTGTGATGATGTCCTTCACCACTTCTGTGTCATCAACTACTGCTTCTTCCTGAATCCACGAAGGCACAAGCATCTTCCAAGCAGAAATGAGGGTCCTTTGTGACACTTCTTCCCAGGCCTTCTGTATAAGTCGTATTGCCAAAAGGATATCAAATTTCTCCTTCCAAAACATTCGGATAGTCATATTGTCTCCACCAAACTCGCATTCTTCAAACACCTTATTAAAGAGGGCTCTAGTGTAGAGTTTTTTAAAGTTCGCAATAACTTGCTGATCCATTGGCTGGAGAATGGATGTGGTGTTTGGTGGCAAATACTGCACCTTGATAAAAGGATAATTTTCCTGCAATATTTCTTCTAGGTCTTTTGGGTGAGAAGGGGCATTGTCAAGTATCAGAAGGGCTTTGAGCGGCAGGATGCAATAAATCGGCAGTGACCGTGTGAAGTGGGCGACTTCGTTGTGTGAAGCGAAGTTCGTTGTGTGAAGCGAAGTTCGTTGTATGAATCGTGAAATGAACGAAAAGGAAGTTCGTTGTGTGCAGCGTTCGCTGTGCGAGGCGTTCGTTATGCGAGGCACCACTGTATATTAATTTTGTACATTTAATTTTGATAAATTACATTGCTGGTTTTGTTTTGATGCATATTTTGTTTATTGTTTTTATTAGTATTTTATGAATTGTTTTGATTAGTTTTATATTAATGAAAGATTTTTTTTAGATAATTTAACTTTGATAATTTTTATTGTTAATTTTATTTGAATACGTATTTTATTCATGGTTATTTTACTATTCATTCGTACAATTTTTGAAATTTTATTTCAATTTTTACATTAATTTAAATTCAATATAATCATTTATTTTGCTCATTTTATATAAATATGTATTTAGTTAGTGTTTACATGTAATTGATGAAAACTAAGTAGTGTCTATTTTTTTTTATTGTTTCAATGTTTATGTAAATTATGTATTATTTTTTCATTGTTTGTAAACCAAATAAATAAATAATTAACGTCTTTATA
Organism: Micrasema longulum; assembly: GCF_059751315.1. Lineage (NCBI taxonomy): Eukaryota > Metazoa > Arthropoda > Insecta > Trichoptera > Brachycentridae > Micrasema > Micrasema longulum. The sequence continues at coordinate 1,327,640 of NW_028277244.1, read as the reverse complement.
ATGAAGGTGAAATTTAAAAAAAATCTAAATAGGGTGATGAGGGGTATACTCAAAAGAAATGTGTTTTCTAAAGTAGAAAGAATGCACAAAGAATTTGGCTTGCTCACAGCTAAGCAAAAAATAAAATATTATGAAGCAATTTTTGAACATAAAATAATTAAGAAGATAAATAAAGTAAAAAATGTAATCAAATTTAACCAACAATGTCATACATATGAAAGTAGGGATAAAAAATTATACGATTACTAATAAGGAGAAAAACATAGTCTCAAAACTCATTGTACAAAGGATTAAAGCCGTACAATGAGTTAACTAAAGAATCAGAAAGCATTGAAATATTTCAAATTAATTTGAAAAAATATGTTCATGTGAAATGGTGATAAAAAATTGTAACGTTATTAAAATTAATAAAGCTTAAAAAAATAAATGAATCTAGAAATCTCAAAATAAAAAAATATTTGGTCAGTTTTCTTTGTATGCTCACGATATAGATTATTTGAAGTTCTAACAGAAAACTGCAAAATATATTTTTAAGCATTTGTGTGCATAGGAGTTTTACAAGTTAGGGTGACGATATGTTCATTAGACTTTGGCAAAGACTCATGACATAACTCAATAGAAGCAGAAAAGAAATATTTTGGCAACCTTACACCGTACTCGTCATGCAGACTTGGAGAAATGAGTAATTCTGTACATATGTGCGTATATTATCACTACTCACAACTGTCAGTTATTCTGAAAATCTAAACTATTGGCATTGATGATAGATCTACTAGAAGATGCTACAAAAATTAAAAATAATTTTAAAACACCAAAAATACTAATCCCGAAACTGTTTATAAAGATTCGTGCCTTTCCTCAGTTTCGCACATTCAATATCATTTTTCAATATTACTCATTCGCATTTTCTAATAGTGTTATTTTAAGCTAAACTGGCATTGAAAGCCCCACTTATGCGGATCCGTTAAAAAGGTATTCTGCCCTCTTTTCAGATCCGCACATTGAAAAATTATTTTTTTAGCTGTAATGAAAGGTAAATATTTTTTTTTTCAAAAATTCTTTGTTTACAACAGATTCGCGTTTTTTTAGAATTTAGAATTACTGCTTTCAATGCCCCTATCGTAGTGAGAGCAACCTAAGTATGTATTGTACAGCCAGTTTGTCTGTCACACTCAATCTAATTTTCCTAATTCTGATGGCGATATGGTATGTTAGTTTATTATTTTGTTAGTAAACAGGGAGAACCAGAACCGTTACCACCCTTCCACCGGGCACAATTCAAACCTATTAAGCCTAAAAGAAAGTCGTTGTTCAAGCGGAACTGGCAGTGTACAATGGAATTTTAGTCCCAACACTTATGCATGGAAGTGAAAAGTGGAACTGGCAGAGAAAGGATGAAAGCAGCGTGAACGCGGTCGAAATGCAATCTCTTAGATGAATTCATGGGAAATAAATGTATGACAGAGTTACGAATGATGAAATCGGGCGAGGGTGTAAATCTGAGTCAGGTATAATTTATAAGATTAAGAAAAGGTCTCTGACATGATTTAGTCACGTAGAACGTATGAATGATAACAGAATGGTAAAACTGGTATATTTGGATGACGACCAAAGAAACCGTGGCATGAGCAGATAAACCAAAATCTTAAGTCTGGTCATGTCGAAAGCAGACAGAACCGAAGTTCATGTATGAATGTGGAAGGAGCTAAGAATGTATGCCAGAATAGACGTGTGTGTTGGTCTATCCTCCCTGCCTACTAGGGGCGAATCGTCGAAATAAGCTATTGCGCACAGTTTACCATTATATTTCATTTCAGATGATAAGGTTTCATAGTAACTATGTTTATGGAAAAATAAATAAAACAATTGTAATTTATTACAAATCACTGCCACCATTTACATATCTTATGATATCTTTCTACAAAAAATATCTATTAAGTGCGCACAGCGTCCAGCCCGTCCTGAGTGAACGTGAAAACGTTATCTACGATGACCTCAGTTTATTCCTGCATCCATAAAAATACACTATATTTTACATATTTTAATCAGTCAGGTTTTTTAGTACTAAAACAAGCTTTCAGATTACAAATATTATTTAAAAATTCTCCATTTGTAAACTAGTTTTTCGAACATTATTTCCGAAGGACTATTTTTTTAATACGATACCGTTGACATATTATGTATCACATAGGACTTGCGGTGCTCGAAGTGACCGTTTTTGGCATTATTCATTTTAAATGGAATCGGTCAGTGCTCAGAGTTGACATTTCAATCATAATGGAAAAATCTACTGAATTTCATTGTGGTATTTTTTAATAAGCTTTTGTTCAAGTATTGTATTAAAATAGTGTAGAATAAAGCTACGTATATCGCGTAGTCAATAATAATTGTTGTTTGAGTTGATTTTCACAAAATCACAGAACAAATAGCCATTAATAATTATATTACTTATATGTTTTAATCCTGTTGCATACCAATGAAAGAACTAATTATTTTTTTGTTTATTTTGTAAATATTCATATTTAGGCACTTTTCCTTTAATAACTTTGTTTATTTCATTAGCAATATTGAATTTGACTCTCTGATCAATCGTGAAGTTCAATCTTTCTCTTAATTTTAGTGCAGCTATCACATCTTAATATTATTCTCATCGCTTTGTTTTTTATTATTTGGAGTCTCTTTAGATCTCCCTCATTACTTAAATATAAAATACTGGAACAATAATCAATGCGAGGAACTATACTAATACTTTTAAATGTCAGAATAGAGGTTTTAATGTCTAATTTATTTCTTATCCTTCCTAATAGGGATACCTTCTTGGCAATTTTCTTAATGGTATAGTCTGCATTTTTTGTAAATGATAATTTAGAGTAAAAAAAAACTCCTAGATATTTTATCCTTTAACATTCTGAACCTCTCCATTGGAATACCCCACATGTCTCTTTTGCTTATTTGGTATATACTAATATTATAAATGTGAAAGTGTGTTCGTTTGTTTGTTTGTGTTTCCTTCGCGTCTCAACGGAGCCACCGATTGATATATTTTTGTGCGTAGGGATAGCCGGGGAGGTGAGAAGTAAAATGGAGTACTTATATTTTAACCCGAATCGAGAAAAAAAACGATGATAAAATACCTAAAATATCAACAATAAGCAACATTATTTGAAAATGGGTAGGCGGTAAGGGGAAATGTCAAAAAGAATCTATTTGAAATTAATTCGTTACATTTATATAATTGACTCTTTATCTATGGTTAGTTTGGTACGCTTTTCGTTTTGGTTTTGTAGTAAAATTTTAGATTTGTGAACAGAATAACGATGCGACGTCGCCATAGACTAACGGATCGTCTCATTTTTTTCATAGCGATAGTTGGAGGACCGACAATCGATAAATGCTACTTGATACCTCAAAAAATATATAATTCCACTGAAAAAAATCGTATTGCTAAACGACAAAACTAACTAATTTCTCCCTAATACCACGTGGGCCAAAAAGCTAGTAAAAATATATAATACAAATTAATAACAAAAATTTTAAGTATTTGAATGTCATGTTATGCTTACGAAAATACTAAGGTACCGGAAATAACAAACACTTTCTTTTTTAAAACCCCGAATTGATTTTTATACGAGGAAACCTTGTAGGCATTGTCCTTTTCTTAGGATATTTTTTTTACACGGAGTACCGTTAACGCAGTAGTGTGAAACGTATCCCCATGTTAAATGGGGTTCTAATGTATTTATGTGAAAAAGTACACAGAATGCATTTTGTTCCCGGTAAAGATATTTCAGTTCAGGAATTGGAAAACCGCTGCAGGTCTATATTTAGTTAAGTCAACACTTGTGACCTGCTTCTGTTCGCTCCCAATGCTATGAACATCCTTGGCGACTTTGCTTTTCATAACTCAACCTCCTTTAAATACGTTAATGGGTCATAAGGATTTACTGTCTTACTTTTACATAAAAGTTTGAAAATTAAATTCAATAAAATTACGAAACTTTTTGACGGGTATTGTAATATGTAATAAATAATTTTGTAATAAGCGGTTCCCTGTCATGAAATTTCGTGTTTGGCTTAAAATATTACCCAGGCCTCGATTACAATGCGATGTTAACAGAGTTATCTTCAACTGTCTATAAAATAAAAAAATATATAAATATTCATTTAATGAATCTTCGTCGGTAACCTATAATTGCACATCTTTCGAAGAAAAATCATGCAAATATATTACTCATTTTTGTAGAGAAAATTCTACTTAACTTTATGGACAATTGAAGTTAATAAAGTAGTTATTTTTAATCCATATACATACTAATATTATAAATGCGAAGTGTTTCTTTGTGCTTCCTTCACGTCGCAACGGAGCAACCGATTGGCATATTTTTTGCATAGGGACAGCCGGAGAGGTGAGAAGTGAAACAGGAAACTCATTTTTCATCCTGAATCAAAATAAGCTACTGCTAATGAGCAACATTATTTAAAATTGAGTAGGCGGTAAGGTGGGCTGTCAAAAATAATAAATTTAAAATTTATTATTTCACAAAGATCTCCCAGATTGGACTAGTTTTTATTTTGCCGGCCAACAAATAAAAAAGCATTATTTAAATAGAACTCAGTATTTTTTTATATTTTATTAACATAAACAGTAAATCTGCCTTTTACAAAAATTTATAATATTTGATTTAATATATGTTTTTTAAAAACATTAATTTCCTCATACCCAAGATTTATAAAAAAAAAATAAACCTAAATATTTTACAAGATTCATATTTAAAAAATTTATCTAAAAATTATCCAGCATATTCAGTAAAAGTTTAAATAATAAAACATTCTACAGTAATACAACAAGAAACTCATAAAAACTATTTCATACAGCTGGACAGAGTGAACGAAAAACTGTATATATTATGAAATGCATGAATAAATAAATATAATTACCATTCACCATCTTTGAAAAAGTTTAAAAGGTTTGTTCTATAGGAACAATACCCTACACTAAATATATCAGATACGTGGGAATAACCACTGCCAAGTTCATGAAGTCTATTTAATACGGCATTACAAGTATACAATGTCCGTGAATTGTTGCTACAAAAAAATTTTGTAGCATTATAAACATGTTTTAGTAGTAATTGTAGAATACCAAAGTTCTAAGTCAATTCTCTGATATTATATTTAGGTTTGAATATATAGCCTCAAAGTATTACTTAGCATAGATGTAAAGCGGTTTTGTTTTGTCGAAAATGTTACATAAAATGGTGTAATAGTAGTTAATAGCGTTTTAGTCACACGTTCATTATAAAAAGGCTCAGGGGGAAAATAAAACAAAAAAAATATAAATAATCACAGTAAAAATATTTGAATGTTATCTTCTATAATTCTCCTGATCTAACAAATGTAATTACAAACCCTTCAGCAGGAATGTTTGCAGGAATGGCAGGCCCATGTACCATACTATACACATAACATTAGAGCAGTGGCGGATAGTTCTTCTGCCATTATGGCAGGAGCAATAACAGTGCGCAACAGCTTGTCTGCCTGTGAAAGCTTTATCTATGCCTGTATACACAGTATATGTTCGTACACGGACATGCCGGGACTGGATTCGCCTTCCAAGAATATAGACATCCCTTTAGAATACTGCCGTCATAAGAAAGAAGGACGTTTCTACATAAAACAAAAAACGGAGAAAATAAATATTTTGTAACTCGAAAAATTCGCTGTGTAAAAAATACTACTAAAATTAAGTATATTATTATGAGATAGTGTGTATTATATTTTGTTCTTACTGAATATATATATATTGATTTTAATGAATTTTACGTTATGTATTTAAAAATTAACATTGTCATCTTATCTCGTTAATATGCTAATTGATTCTACTCCACTAAATAAAATAGACATCACTGTCCATTTACTGTTTTTCAAACTAGTAACGCCGACCTAATAATCAATTAACTTCGAAATTACCAGCAGATCTTAAATTTTATTGAAAACTAGTGTAGGTACATTAATTTCAGATGTTTTTAAAAACGGAATGGAAGAAAAAATTAGTATTTTAATCAGTCTTTAATAATTATATAAGTAAGAACAGCTTTTTATATTAAGTAATCTACAAGACTTTTTGCAGTTAATTAGTGAAAATAATAGGGTTGTAGTTATTTTAGGAAGATAATTCAAGTTCCTGTAGATGCGTATTTTTTTCATGATTCCGAATATGCATTTAACTAATTTTCGAAAAAATGTTAGATGCGTCCTTTTTTCTTATGACGGCAGAATATATGTTTTGAGTTTGAATATTATCTCACAGACTTGACTAAGAACTTAAGTGTAGTAAAAAAAATGATATATTTTAATATTAAATTTAATTTAGATGGCCGGCACTTTTTAAAATTAGCCCACAAATGTATGGAGGATGAGTGATCTTCTTTTTGTAATCGACTTGCTTTATCTATGGTTAGTTTGGATGGATTTTTGTTTTGTAGTAGGATTTTAGATTTGTAAACACATTAACGATGCTACGTTACTATAGACTAACGAATCATCGTATTTCTTTCATAGCGATAGTTGGATGGCCAAGCTTCTTTCAATTCCGATAAAATATATAATTCCATCCGGAAATTGTTTATTGATAAACGACACAACTAATTAACAACATAAATAATTTGTCCCTAATACCACGTGAGCAAAACCGAGGGTTAAATCTAGTTGTTTGTTAGCGTTCTTTTTCACATACATTTTTCATTGAAATTTGTTTGTTTTATAAACTTATGTCATGATGATCTAAAATTTAAATTCATGTGTTTTCATTTTTTATTAACAAAACAAATTTAGATTCAGTAGTTAAAATAATTATTTACCAAAGCAACAAAAAAATAGATTCATTATTAAAGTAATTTTAAAGAAACCCTCAACATTCAATACGGAAAATCTATATAAAATGTTTAAGGCTCATACAGTAGACACTTTTTATAAAATAAATTATATTATCCAAATTTATAAAGAAGAAAAAATTAAAGAATTTGAGATGAATAAGTCACTCAGATTCTAAAATAATATTAAAATTCCTAAAGTCCACAAGTCATGGTCAAAATAGCTTTGTCTTCAAAGGTGTAAAAAAATATAATAATTTCCCCAACGAACTAAAAACTATCAAAAATAATATATCAACAATGTAAAAGTATAAATAAAAAATTAAAAAATTAAAGTTAATCTAAAAATTTTTTTGAACACGTGTAAAATTGCATTAAATTTTAATTAGTATAAAGGTATTATTATTTTATGTTTTTTCTTTATATATTCCATGTCTTTATTTTTTTCTCATGTACTCGTATATTTAAAATTATATAAACTCTTATAAATAAACAACTACAACAGTGTAAGTCACTATCCAAGAACAAGAGTTAGTCTTCTTAGAATTAAAAAAAAAACATGTACCTTTGATGAAATTTGTTAATAAAGAAAAAAATTGAAAAATGTGAGAGTAAACCTAGTTAAAACGAGCCTGATATTCATTGTTATCTAGAATAAAAATCGCTACATTTAATTCAATTTGTAAAATTGTTTAAAATTGATGACACGTTTTTCACATGTTTGTGAAAAGAAAAGAAAACACTATCAGCAAAAAAAAACTTAATTTTCAGACAGTAAACATAAAGTATTTAAGTGGGTAAGAAATCAAAATTTAAATAAATATGCGTTCAAAACTCTGGTCCAAAAATGGACAAAGAACTGTAGAATGTGTCTCATACTTGAAAGTTTTTTTTTTTACAAAAGAAATATTAGCGTTCTTATAATTTACCCAAATATTTCAATTTTTTTGGCCATTTTCAACGAGTTGTAAATAACTCATTATTAGAAAATGGAAATCCAGTTGGGGTAGAGTGGGGTTCGAACCTCGGATCTTTGATTCGCAAGTCCACAACACTAGCCACGGGACCACCACCTGAAGTTGAAATATTGTAATTGAAAATTGAAACAAAATAATATATTTTTAATATTTAAGCATTAACTTTGTGGTACAACATTTTACTAAATGTATTTAAATATTTGTTTGTAAGCACAAAGGTGTACCAATCAAAATGCAATTCTTGTTCAATTGGAAGAACATCAAGACCTTTTGATATTCGTATTAAAAAACATATGAGGTGTCTTCACTATAATAATTTCTCCGAATTTGCAAATCACATAATCAATTTTAATCATGACTTTAATAAAGATACATGAGTTAAAATCTTACATATAAATAATAAAGAGTTAAAAGTAAATAATATGTAAATATTACACATTGGGAAAGCTTTAGAAAATAATGTTACTTTGATCAATAATCAAACAACCTTTCAATATAGCCCATTATACGATTTTCAGTTGTAATGGTCACCATACACCTATTAAATTCAAGTCCCTCCCTTCATCTTTCTTTTTTCAACTATTTTTACCACAACATAAAAATTTTCATAACCTAATCAGTGCATGTTTGTACTAATTAGTGCATGTGCTTATTAAAATGCATGTCGTGTTGGTTTTATATTTTTGTGCTACAACTATGGTGAAGGTGTATAGTGGGTTTTGCATGTTGGTTTGCATATTGGTTTAGTTGGTGTCCTGAAGAAGAGACGGGTACGTCTCGAAACTGGTAGACATAGAAAAGTATTACAAATAATAAATAACATTTAGTAAAATAATATGTATGTATATATATTTTTTACATTTCACTCAAATATTACTGATGACTGTACTAATATTTACATACATTTTATTTAGTAGACATTTGAAGATTACTCTATTAATTTCCCATTGCAATCGGGGCCCAGGTAATTAATTTCATTGTGTGGTATATCTTAAGTCTATGTGCTAGAATTTTGCGCCAATTTCAACCCAGTGCCAGTAATTTAAACTTAAAGTCATTCTATGATTATTTGAATGTTTTATTTTCGTGCACTTGCGACACTAACATAAATTTGTCTTTACATTTAAAAAAACATGCAATTTACATTAAGTGCAATGTTTACACTTATCTGAGAATTTCTTATTTTAAAATAGCTACTGCAATAAATTTTACGAGGCATTCAAATATAACAAACGACAAAACATTACACATTGGATTTGTTCGCTGTCATCACCATCCCCTTTCCGCACACAGGGGTGCATAGGACACTGCATTGATCAATCAAATGTAGCATGGTTCGATCATCTGTCACATGGGGGTAAGGTGATCAGTCTTACGCTTCAGGTGCCAGTTCAGGACCAGTGAAATATTGCAGCTTAAAAAACCTTTAAAATGTATATTTCACGTTCACCCTGCCAGGGATCGAGCCCAGAACCTCAATAATAATAGACAAACACGTCAACAACTACACAACAAGGATTTATCTCCATTTGATATCCTTAGTCAGAATTTTTACCTGATCCTGAAATAGAAACCAGGTTGTGTTCTTTATATCTTCCTATATTTCCTCGAAATACATCCCCTATACTAACAAGGAAACGGGCTGCTGTCGGGCTGCAAGTCTGCAGGCTCTGTGTTAACTTCTCGGAGTTCAAATGGAAAAGAGGTTATATATAATAATATGAACTACTGAAACGCACGAGGTACTGACGCATTTCAAAATAAGCAACAATATTACCCAATTGAGTTGCCAATGTTACTACTTCTTCTTCTTGCGGTGTATTATCAGGTTCTCCCGACGTTGGCGATTACTACAGCGAAAGCATCTCAGTCCTGCACTTATTGGACAACTGCTCATTGGATGTACTCGCTATAGTGATTCCTGGGAAAAGATGAACAGAGTCGTTTTTCGTTGCCTTCTCTGGTGGATTTTTGATCGGGTTTACCTTCCTCTTAGGTTCTGGTTTGGAAGCGCCAGAAACTCGTCTTTCATCCTCCCATTATCCGCTGTGATCACACCGTTGTGCGTGTGATCCCACGGTCAGGGTTCGTGACGTGGACGCTCACTAGTTGGACTTGTCAGTAGTGTTGCCGGTGGAATGCAACTGGGCGTTTGCAGCATTTTATAGAATTACACCCTCTAGCAAGATGTGACTAATTGCGACCCAACTGTCGGTTCGTCCAATGTCACTACACTGCAACTCAATTAATATAAATAAAATAATTGAGTACTTGACAGAGATTCTAACAGTGCCCTATGCACCAACGCGGGATGGTGATGATGAAATGCACTGAAATATTTGAAAGAGTCGAAATTATTTTTTTATCATTCCGTCTTCCCCACGATCACATAGCATTCAGATTGGCGTAACATGGGTTTAAAAATATAAAACATGATACACGAATGGACATGACGAATCCGACTCACCCACAATTAGATCTTCGTAATATCAAGACACTTTACATATGTACGCCTTATTCTGTTTCTCTCAGAGTTTACAAAATAATCTGGAAATAGTCAAAGCTTCCTTTTTCTTTATTATAATAATCTGATGAGGCATCAGCGTTGGCGGTGCGCGTCATTTTCTTAGAAATCATATTTATAATTTAGTTTCCATTTTAAATGTAAACACTCAAATAATTCATCATCAAGTTAATGCAACCAAAATATCATCTTTATTGGATAAAAACACGCATTATCAAACTGTCAAAACTAAATAAAAGGTTTCAGTTTTTTAGTGAAAATTTTTATGGAAGTTAATTGAAATTTGTTATAGAAATTCCAAATCTGTGGATTTTAGCATTACGCGTCTTTTATTTCTATAATAAATTTACGTTGATCGGGTTGTGGTCCTATGGCTAGTGTTTCGGACTCACGGACCAAAGTTCCGCTGTTCGAATCCCGCTTTACCCCAACTTGATTCCATTTTCTAATAGTGAGTTATTTACAACTCGTTGAAAATGGCCCTCAAAATTAAATATTTGGGTAAACCATAAGAACGCAAATATTTCTTTTTTTTCAAAAAAAAAAAAAAAACGTTAAATTACTACTTACGAGCAATTAAAAGATGTGTCTTAACATTTGATCCACTTTAATGGCAGATCATAAAAAGTAGCGTGTATTAATTATGCCAGACACAGCTTCTTCATAACTATTGAATAAAGGGATTCTTGGTCTTGGTATATTTTCTTAAAATTATATTTTAAATAAAATAGATGTAATGAAATCGTAACCAAATCAGTGATTGGCAAAAAAAAGAAGTAAAATCACTAAACTTTTGTACTTATTGCATATATGTGTTGTGACTTTGTACAATAACCACCACATCAATTAATATATTTTGTTTGTCATTATTATTTATTTAATTTCGCATAGTATTTGTTTATTTAAATGCAGATTTCGATGCGCGGAATACTCTTTTTGTAATTAACATGTAAAACTACATATTGCAGTGCATTGAAACACTAAATACTAAGTTCTTTTTTCATTAATTTCATAAAAAGATCAGGATCAGTATTTGCTTCTGTTTACCAAGAATACAATACGTTTTTAAGAAAAAACGGTTTTTAAAGAATCGTATTAAATGAACAAATGATTAATTGATTTATTTGAATTATTAAAATACAATTATTTTACTTTTTAATTACTAGGCAACGCTTGTAAAAAAAAGATTGATTCGAACGAAAAAAACAACAAATTTGATTTGTTTGTGTACAGGAAAAACTCCTTTATTTTTTTTAAATGGCAGGATTTTATTATAAAATATTTTATGACAAATATGGAAAGAATATTGTTTGGTTAATAATGTAGGTTACAAATAAAACATATTTTCTCAATTAACAAATAAACTTTTAAGCAGATAGTAACTTAAATAAATAAATAAAATGGTAAAATTTTACTTAATAAATATACTGTTCGAACCTGATTAAACGCATTTTCTTTTGATTAAGCGGCTTGATTATAAATACAAATTTAAGTATTGTAACTACGTAACCATGTTTACTAATGATTATTATGTTATTGTTACAAACTCACTGTATAAACCTGGTGTTTATTTCATTTTTATCCAACGGCTTTATACAATTTAAAGATATTTAACATACTATTGTAACTTTATTGTCATGTTTACTAATTGTTTGTTTACACATCACAAGTGCTTAGTCAGATCTTAAACACCATCAAAAGCCAGCAACCACCTGTCAGGGAAACCAGGTGGCAACCTGGGACCTGCCTTGTCCACATTTAGCCTGGCTCGGGGGAGGGGGGGACGCCCAACCGTCGCTGTAACAGAAGCGCCGCGACGCCTTTAGCCAGTAGCGTCAGCGGTCTAAAGCGAGCAGATCGTACCCTGTCGTGCTCTTCGACAATATTTCGACCTTAAACATTTTCTAGTTTATTTATTTTTGGTAAGCATTAACACATTTACAAGAATTTCACCGTAGTTATACTTTGTGAAAATAAAGTGTTTCCTGATTTATTATCGTGGTACGTGATTATGTGATATTAGTGTTCTTTTCCAACAAAATATTTCACGTCTCGTGTGTTTCTTTTTTCTGGTTTTCGATTTTTCGGTGAACTTGTGTTCAATTGATAGATTGTATTGTATCAACTTTTAAACAGTGATCAATCGCTTCGAATATCAAATAGGTATGAACTGAAAATCTGCAAGCTGAAAGTGATCCTGAATCTGAAAAACCACCTGTGGAAGCTGAAACGTCCTCTTGTGAAACGTATCCAATATACTTAATTAAATGAGAGACGTTTTCAATATATTTTCATTTCAGTCCGTTCGATTCCGCCTGAAACAAGCCGTGGCGAAATAATTAAAACTAAATTGTTCGTGAGATATTTTCAGACTGGGTGAAAATAGTTTCAGTGACCTGATCGATTATCTAATCCCGTGATCTAGTTTTAGTCACGCAAGTTACTTTGAAGTTATTTAATAAACTCTTAGGAACGATTAAACTAAACGACTAACGCAATGTCAAGAAATAGACTCAAAATTTACCTTAAAAATATGTAATTAAGTATTTGGATTTGTAAAATAAGATATTTATTGAAGATAAATATTAATTCAGATTGCATTTTTTTTCCTTGAAAATCAAACAGTTATCTGTACACTTTATTTCTTCTATTACTTTACAGGTGAATAAATTAAACAATTTGATTGCACGGTAACTATACTTATAGGAAAAAGAGAATGACTAAATCGGGTGTTAATTACATTTAAATACCATAAGATTGTTTTAGGACTTAATACTTTCATTTGGTTTCATTTAATTATTTTTTTTAAATGATGAATGTCATAAAAATACCGATACTTGTAGTATTTATTCTACAAAAAATGTCAAATGTACATTGTGTAAAATAATTTATTAACAAAATTAAAATATGTCATACTGGAACATGGAATCCGCCATATTAGTGCAACTCAAGTGCAGTTGAAACACTAGGCCAAATCTTCACAAATATTTCGTTTTAATAAAGCTGTAAGTTGCTGGTACACGCCCTAATTTTAACTAGCGTTGAAGTTTTGTCTTTTCAGAGCACCCTTTTAGAATTTAACAGATACTTTCGGATATTCAGTATTATGAAACTTATAAATTTCATAAACAAGGTGTTTTGTTATTTATTGTTTAAGTGTCTTAGTCCACAAAGTAAATTCTGGGGAAAAAATAATTGACAAGATTTATAGTAAATTATTAATGCGTCGGCGTTGCGTCAGTGGAAAGCTCGAACGACGCGTAGTTTGAAATATTTTCCGCACACATTTCTCCCGCATATACGATTCCCGCGCCTTTGAGTGGGCCCCTCTAGTCTATGACACAATACAGTTTGAATTTGATACTCTCGGTTAGCGAGGAGGGATATTTTTTGGCTCCCGACGTACTCTATTTCGGGAGCGGCTTATTTCACACGCCCGGGAGCAAAAATGCGCGCGCAATCGATTAAGCCTCGCCCCCACATCTGCACATTTTATTCGCGAGCCTGAACTTTAACCAGATTCGGATTACATTAAATTTAATTGCAGTTTCAGAAAAAAATACAAGAAACTCGATCGATGCTTTACGATTAACGCAGCTCCTTACAATCATAATACGTCAACAAACCAAACATATTCATATTCTACGAGCAAGTATTCTAAATGGTGTCGACACGATTTGACAAGTGACTAGAAAACTAATTTTAGCATCTTTGATTTATGACTGTAAACTCACCTTCCGAGTTCAGGGACAAGTTACACCGAATACGTAACATGTGCCAAAGAATTCGTCCAACAATAATTTAGGACAGATTTCAATTATACGGATTGAGTTTTCTTTTTTTGTAAAAATTTTTTTTAATATAAATAAAGCAACAATTTTAGTCCACACAATTTAATTTACTTTCGCAATTAAAATCACATATGGTTAAATATAATTATTATCTAAATTTATTTCAACCGAGAGGGAAAACATTTTAGGGAGGAAATCCAGCCAGTCTGCAAGCATTTGGACATTCTCAAACATCGTATAACTATTATCTTCTATTTTCATAGTTAATATGAAGAGAATTTGTTGAATTTCACCGCACTGATATTGCATTAAAAAAAGCTGTTTTTTTCTAAAGGTTATTTTTTCATCATTATTCATAGCATAGGGCACTGCATCGGTTCACCAATTGCAGCGTATCTTGATCATTTTTTTACATTAAGGTAAGATGATCAGTCTTACGCTTCAGATACCAGTCCAGGGACTATGAAATATTCCGGGAATCGAACCCGAGACCTCCTGCATGGCAGGCAAACGCACTGACCATTACACCACTGGTGTAAAACTGGTGTAAAGGAATAATTTTTTAGTTCGTTCTTTTGTTGAATCACAATTATCAATATAAATATCGGTGATATTAAATTTCTTTTTTTTTGTTGATATTTTCAACTTTTTATAGATTTTTTCTTTGTTTTAATTTTTTATCATAAATTTATTCCTTGCTTTATTTTGTCAAAACGCTTTCTCACGTAGCATCTTATTAATTTATAAGGTAAACAAATAGAAGATACATGAACACATTTAGGTTTATATTAAAGGATTTTTTAACAGTTGGTTAAAAAATTAAGAAACGTATTCGTACTTCTTTTAATCAATGATTTTTTTTTGTAATTACTTTATTTTTGTTTATATGCCAATAAGCAGTTTTGCTCTTCTGATTTTATATAAATAAGTAATAATTCAAATTTCAAAAGAAACTTTTTAAAATACGGGATTTTACTAAGTTTAAATCCAAGAAAACAACATAACATTAAATCAATGAAGTAAAAATAATGGTTATTTTTGTAACGAAATTAGACATTGCATAATTTTAGAAACGTGATACATGAAACTAAATATATATTTAAGTGTTAAAATAATATTTTCGTAGGAGTCGCGAATATTATTAAATATGTCGACATAATTATTTGTCCTCGGCACTTTGCCAAGGAAATAGTTTTGTGTTGCTTAATCTAAAACGCTTTTAATAAACACTTTCATACTCAAGAGAAATTAAAAGAGATTTTACACATTTTCTCTCGCATTCTTCAACTCGCATTTTCAGCGGTTTTCAGAAACTTTCGGGAACAATAATATGATCATGAATCATAATGACTGTATGCTGATGAACTAATTTCACTTAAGAAAAAAAAAATCAGACCTTTTCCGTCTTTTTATGTGTAACTCAAATAAAAAAAATATTTCTTCATTTTACTAAAAATACATTTCTAATTAATTAATATTGTAAAACTGTTTAGTAAATTAACTAGTAGGTAATAATGTTATTGTTTATTTTTGCATAAAAATGTATGCCTTAAAACAGGTTGTACCTAGTAAGGCAGACTAGACATGATCCAGAGAAATCTATTACCTAAGTGTGTATGTAGTAAATAAAGTCACTGTTACTTTGTTAATAAACTATGATTATTATTATTATTATTATTATTAATCCGGAAAAGATCAACCAAAGATAATCATCTAAATATTAATTATATTTCTTACATAAGTTTAATTGATAAAACATTTAATGATTAAAGGCTTACTCACAGTGCTTATAAACATAATCAAATTTACAAATGAAACGGGTAGAAAAATTGGATTATTTATTTTGTATGAGTATTTCCGAACCTTATAATAAACGAGATAAAATTTAAATGGTTTATTTATCAATCTTATACTACGTGTTAGTTTCCTTTTAACGAAAAACCATTGATCAACTATACGTGAATTTATTTGACTTATTTTTCACAGCTGATATAAAAAATATATAATTATGAAAACTTTTTTCACAAAGTACAGAAATGTTTGAAACTGAAAACGTTTGATTAATTTTATCGGATGTTAGTGTTGTCATCATGTTTATTTTGTTCTAGCGAACGAGCGGGTACATAACCTAGCAAAATGTTTAAAAATCACTTGGATATGATTGGCAGAAACGAGCCGGTGTCGAAGAAAGCCAAGTTCTGGCAATCTTACGTCAGGTCCCTGAAGGGTAAGTTTATATTATACACCTCAAACCACCTCAAAGCTGTACCAAGCGTAAAATCATTGAAGGTGTTATTAAACTCGATGATAAATACGATAAATAATTGACTTTAATTTTTGTTACATGTACGTAAATTGATAAGTAGTTAAAATACAAAGTAACATTAGTATGATTAATATTTTTTTTTTATAAAGCAACCAAGTTTGTCATTTTACTGCATTTTTTAACCACAACGGGCTAAGAAATTAAATTTATGGTGCAATGATTTTTTTTTTATTTATATATATTTTTTTTTATTGATTAATATAATTTCATAATTGATGCATTTTTTTTTTTACTACACAATCTACTTCAATCTTTTACCATATTTTTTTATTTTAACCTTTTCTTTTCTTATTTTATTTACATACTTTAGAACTTAATTTAAAAGGGTAGCTTTAATTTTTGTTTTGTAGATATGAATTTAATGAATATTTAGTACTTTTGATTTATTTTTACCTTGTTTTGGTTGCATTTTTCATATATTTGTAATTTTTTTTTTTAATTTTATTTTTTTTTTCAAAATATTTTTTACCATTTTATTTGTTTTTCTTTTGTTTATTTCTTTATTTCTTCTTACTACTATTTCTATTTTTTTCAAAGCATCAAAAAGAAAATCAATATATGAACAAATTACAACAGACATGGAGAAAATTTTAGATTAGGGAATCTTTTGTCCAAATCTAGTCTTTTGTCTGCAAACATTTGGTAAAATATTTTGTATGTACCCTTATTTTAATCTTAATAAAAACTCATTTCTGAGCACCCGATGACAAACTTTTATTTTTATCGGGACAAATACGTTTCAATACTTAATGTTTTTATTCTTATAATGTATTAATATTGTAATAACATGTGTATTTTATTGAATAAAGGCTCATATAATAATAATTTAAATTTACATGTGCATTATTGCACACGTGCACACCTACCAATTTCAATGTTACAAACGTACAAGTATTATGAAAAAACCTGTCAAAAGGTACAATATTATATAGTCCATAAAAACTATAAAAAACAAAGACAACTAAATCAGCAATTCAAATCACGATAAACAGTAAGCGATGAAGAATCTAAAACCAGAAGCCCAGCATGGCAAAGATCCACCTTTCTCGGTAGGCTGTTCAACAGACCAATCATTCTGCCCACAGGCATCGTCAACAGTAAATTAGTCCTACATTCAGGAAGAACAAATAATAATCTGTGTTGCCTAGCACTTAAGTATTTGATCGGTTATTCAGTATTTGATCGATAAATTAACCCGAATGAATTGATAAATTAATGATTATTAATATTTAGACTTGAGAAAATTCTCACCATTTTTTGTGATCTCATCGGGAATCCAATTCGGAAACCCATGACAAGTTACTTCGAACTCGAATCATCACAGAAATTAAGCATGTTAAATAATTAGGACTAACAATAGACAGACAATTGACATGGACAATTCATATCAATAATTTAATTAGCAAAGTGGCGACATTATCGAGTCTTTTTTTTTAAAGCAAAAACTTTGTTCCAAAACCGGAAGAAATTCTTATGTATGAAGCCTATTATAAAACTAAAATATGTTATACGCAACTAGTATGGGAAGCAGGATATCAAAATGACATAAACAGACTACAAAGACAACAAAATAAAATATTAAAGTTAGTATATGACCTTCCCTATCTAACTGCAACTAGAGAACTTTTTAAACAAACTAAGCAATTAAATATAACTGAACTTTTTCAACTAGAATCATAAAAAATTATTCATAAATTAGCCACTAATGTAATTGTAGACGAAGAACTAAAACTTGTAAAAAATTGTAGTCAACGTAGACATAATACGAGAATATCAGACAAATAGCATAAACAACTTTCTAAAACAAGACAAGGACAATCAAGACTAATGAACCAGGGACTAAAATTATACATTAAACTACCAGACAAAACTAAACAAAAGACTCAGACAAACTTTTCAAAAGATGTTAAAAATAATATTTTGAACAACAGAGTATGAATGAAAAATGTTTATATTATTTTTTTTGTAAAATGAATGTAATAATCCGTAAGGGTTTATAAATAAATTTTCAAATAAAAAAAATAATAATTCATACTAAACTCTGAGAATTGACGTTTTTTTATTAGAATTTAGTACTATTATTTATTTTCGCTTTATTAAGTTCCTATGTAACTGACATGGGCTATTGAAGTTTTGGTAAAAAAACAAAAAATATTCAGGGATGGAAAATTCAAGTTGACTATATCGATTTACCTACATCAATCTCTTAATATCCCTTAACACTATTCACGGGGACCCGTCACAATAGATCTTCACAGGTCGCAGTGACGTCAGGAGCTTGAATAGCACTGATTCCCATTTCTAAGAATAAGAATAAAAATAATATCTCTTTACAGTCTAGGACAGTGATGTTAACTTTTTTAGCTAGGCATGTTAAAATTTTGTAACAACCCGGCTTGACCGGGCGCCGAGTCACATCTAGGAATATTAATAATTTTTGCAGCCCCAATAAATGAAAGAGTTTTGTTTTTAACTATTTATAATTAATAAGCAAAAATAAATCATTATTTGCATAAGTGATACTTTTGTCGGCCTCGTGATGCATTTACCTACCATCTAAGAGGTCACGGGTTCGATTCCCGACATGGTTGAAATGAAATATTTATTTAAAAGTGTGTTTTCACACTAGAATTAAGCTTCCCAAAAAAATTAAGGAAATAAAAGTTTTTCTAATAAACAAATGCTTCTATAGTATAAATGAATATTTGTAAAATGCAATTGAACAAATTAAAATGCATTAAATGTAAATAATGTAAGCAATGGACACTGTTTTTACTGTATGTATTTTCTAACTTTTTATTTATTTGTTTTTTATATTTTGAATTATTTTTAATCATTATATTTTTCATTTGTTTTTGGTCAGACTGTAAAAAATTGCTAGTGGCAGTAAGTCCGCTATTTAATCGTGTATACCTTTGTTTTATTTAAGATTTTTTTGTATTTATCACATTCTATATCTGTACCTCAGAGGCAGGCAGATGCAAATCCTAACGTCTTACGTTAAAAAAAAATCCTAAAGAATCTACTTTCTCAAAGTGATTTTTAATAATTTATAGCATTAGTTTGTATTTTCAGTGTCTTAATACATCGGTTCTTTCATTATGAGACTTACATTTCTTCAAAATCAATGAACGGGATCATAAACTGGATACGAAGATCAAACGGCGGCCTCCGTGGCGTAGTGGTCAAGACGCTTGACTCACAGACGGAAGGTTCCGGGTTCGATTCCCGGTGAGAACACAAAAATTAAATATGATTTTTCTCAAGCCTGGGTGTTCTGTGATGTAATTCACCACTTTAATTGGGCCTCCTGGCCTGTTGTGGTGCAAAAATTAAATAAAAAAAAAAAAAAAAAACGGTAATTTCATCAAATTCTGGATTTGCATCCGTCTGCCTCTGAGGTACTGATATATTAAGATAATAAAGATTTTGTATTTTTATTATTAATGACTCGATATGGACGTTGCAGGATCCGAGGACATCCGCGCTGAGGACCACGTGCGCACAAGGCGCAGCGTGTTCCCCGAGCTGGCCACGTCGTGGCCCTACAACAAGTCCATCTACGACGACCCCATCCACGCCGCCGAGCGCATCACCGTCCCCGGCTACCGCTACCTGCCCATCCACCGCGAGACGTACGGCTACTCGCCCCGACCCATCTACTCGCACAACTACCCTTCGTCTCTGGACCGGTACCGCCCAAGTACGTACCGCCCGGCGGCGAGGTACTGATCGCCCCCCTCCACTCCACCACCGTGATGCGACCACTGTCAAATATTTTATTTTTTCAACGCCGCTAGAGGCTACCGATTCCCAGATCGGTAAACTATTATAGATCGTGTTGTATTCGGATAAAACTTAGCGGCCAGCAACACCCTACTTCTAAGTAGACTTTAAATCTGATATCGAGTGCATTTTCGTTTAAAAAATAACGGATTGTAGATTTTACGTACGCACTTGTAGCATTTTACTTCGGGCATTTTGACTCATTATAACGTTTGTAAATGTTAGTTTCCGGTAGAATTTTTGCATTTTAAAACATTTTTTATACAATGCGCTTGTAGCGATTAATTAATACGCGTTAGATATGTATGTTAGTTTGTGTCGTTGGGAAGTGGGAAGTGGGACGCGCAACGTTCGGTAAAGTCGCATCACGGTCGTACTGTGGACCTCGTTATAAGATCAGAAGGATCGTTGGGATTGACACTAACATCATCAAGCATTGTAAATATCTTGCATATTCGATCTGCATAACTCTGTCAAACTGTTCGATATAACCCTCATCA
Source organism: Micrasema longulum (assembly GCF_059751315.1). NCBI lineage: Eukaryota > Metazoa > Arthropoda > Insecta > Trichoptera > Brachycentridae > Micrasema > Micrasema longulum. The sequence goes on along the minus strand of NW_028277244.1, from coordinate 1,306,864 downwards.
TTATTCATAAGTCAAGTCAATCGCACAGATTGCAGCGTGTCTCGATGCTATATAAAGGAAGAGAATATTGTCAGTCGGGCAGAAGGAACGGTGACCTCGTTAGGGTGAGGAGTAGCGAGCTACTTCCTTTTCCGTACCGAGAGTGCTTTCTTCTCGCCGATAACTAAACCACGCTCGGCGAGTAACATCGCCCTCCTCGGCGGGCGGCAATGTCTGATAGAAATATTCTGAATGTTTCAGCGTAATAACAGCCGTTTTTTCGGGAGCCACTCCACGGGGCTAAAGGCAGGGGTAACCTTACCTTAAACTTACAATGGACCTCCGCAGAAACCAGAAACTCAGCTCACTTTAAATTTCCCATCACTTTACTCCACCGACAGACATATAAAACACGGGTCGTCAGAGACCGCGATATTTAGCTTTACTGCTTCGAGTGTCGATCGTTCCGCACTCGTGTCGTGATTCGTGATCTGTACCGACTGATTGGTACCGAATACACGTCACATGAAGCTCGGCTTAACTTTCAGTGGATTGGATCCTGAGTATTGTATAAATTGCGTTTTAATTTTAATCGACTATTGTACCATCGCTCCAAACTTTGTAAATAATATTAATATAATTTACATACATGTTTATGTACCGCTGTAGAAGGAGTTGTATATGATTAAGAAAATTGTCATTATGATATGAAAAGTTTTTGGTAAATAAAAGCATATGGGACGGGAAGTAAATGTGAACATCAGTCCCTGCCAAAGGCTCGAAGATGGCCGCTCCGCTTCGCCTCTAACTGCATCATCTTTTGTAGTACATATTTTATTGCCAATCCTACCTGTCTCGGGTGTGCTCCTTCAAGCGTTTGTCAGGGAATGATTCTTGTCTTTGACGATTGTCTTAACCGTTTCCCGTAGCTTGCCCTCTTCCCCACACCTCACCGTCACTAGCCATTCATCACGCCATTTACCCAAAATAATATTTCTAAAACATCAAAGTTTCGAGGCCTGAAAAGAAAAGTATAGTAGGAAGCTCATTGCTGAAGCCGTCGGAGTATGAGGTAAGAATGCAGGTTAGGTCTTTGTAACGCTTACTGTCCCGTCTCGAGCTTCACTAACCCGGCGCATGGCGAGCAGCTCATCCTCAGCGAGCATGAGGGAACTCCGTCTCGTGGGACCGCGACCCCTAGTCGCTCCGGTACACCCTCTCCACTCTGTATCGTTCTCCGCGCTCTCACCCTCTCACTCTCTCACTCCCGACCGAGGGCGCGGTCGTCGAGGAGAAACACGTGTGTGAAATATAAACCTATTTGCTGTGGAGATTGTGCGTAACAAATCATAAGTCACCTCACTAAAACTTGTGCATTTAACCCGGAGTATCATATTTTCTGATCGATCCTATTTGATTGTTTTCAATAATATTGACAAATAATGTTATTCGTTTTTATAAAACAATGTACTTCATCTGATATTTTTTCCAACTCGGTTGAAGTATACCAAAATTTCTTAACGAAATTATTATCGAACCAAATTTTTAAATGAAAAACATTGTTAATGAACCGTTGTTAATTTCCTTTAGTACCCGTGTTTTAGTTCAACTAATTTTAAACAAATATTGAAAATATGTCGAATATATTGGAGTGATTTGTGTATTATTTTACACAAATTAAAGTAAACAAACACTTCATTATTTAATAAAATTAGTATGGCTCCTCATTTCCATTTACCGCCAATTATAAAATAAAGGCAATTTCCCTTATTATGAACATTGCAATACAGCTCTACCTTTTTTAATTGTTTTATGCATTTTTGTTTTGGTGATAAAGATTTCTAATGTGTTTTATTATTATTATTTTTCCTCCTACAAAATTATTCATAAAACACATTTCGAACATTTAAATTCTTCATAATTCATTAATTAATATGACAATCTTTGTATGATGTTACAATTTATTGTACAATTTGAATGACAATTAAAGAAAAGTACTTATTTGTGATTTGAATTTTACGATGTCGCAGCCTGTATTATTTGATGTAGCCAAGGGAAGCATGACAACTAGATGTTCACACAATTTATCTACATTTTCTGTCTAATTTTGGGAAGGACGTGAATGCAACAATAATGGAACTGTCATGCGCATGTCGTATAATTCATCTATGTTTTCAATTTCAATTTATGTTCACTCACCCTTTGCCCGAGTGAATCAAACCTTCCAAACCAAATATCAATTAATTTTAAGATCATATAAATTATTCATTGATAATCAGATTACTCAAACAATTTTTATATAACTTACAACACTAGAGATAATTGAAAAAGTTAATATTCAACTTATTAAAAAACTTTTCTCACGTAAAAACGTACGAAATTTGATAGAATGCTTTTATTAAAGATAAGCCAAATGTAAAAACTCGTTTGCTTTTATTTAACTAATAACTTATTTATTTCAATAATGCAATCGAAAAAACACACATTTCATAATATTTTTAAGGCAATTCTAATTTTTTATGGATTTAGCCGCTTAACAGATTTCGGAGAATCAAATGTATTATTTTGTTTGTATGTCTCTCATATCAATAACAATGTTATTTTAATTTTGATAATACATTTTTTTAAATAGGAAAACAAATGTATACATTCATGATAGGGATATTTGCTTACATTTGACACACCCTATTTTCTTGTAAAACAAAAACGAGTTATAAAAGTCTCATCGACTAGATTATAATCAAACATCCTTAACCTTGGTTCTTATTTGAAATTAAAAAGCGTTCACTGTTTGAAGCTGTCAACGTTTGCGCTTATTCTGAAAACGTTTATCAATTAATTATTTTAATGATCGTATTTCAAATCATCAAATCTTTTCGTCGGGACTGTTAAACTACAAAAGATTGTTTTTGTAGTTAAATCTGTTTCATGTATATTTGAAACTGGAGAAAATATGCAAATATTGAGAGATTTAATGATTTCGTCCATGATTTTCTTATTCCCTTTAAAAAGAATTTAATATTTTACAATTCCATCGCATGCTGTTCCCACTAGCGATTCAATGTATGTACACACCACGTGTGTAGGTGAAGTAATGTATATCTGCACTCAATGAAAGTTGTTGAGCTTCTTTGGCTACGTCCAGCTCTGAAAACAAGCCTAATGTAATTTTACCTCGCAGTCTACCACACACCACGCCGCGTGGCGGACCCCTACGACGCTCACAAGGCTTGGCAGAACCACCTGGACCGCCTGGCCGAGATCGACCGCCTGTACCCCTCTCGTTATGGGCTGTACCTGCGAGACCGCGCCAGCCCGGTGTTCTCCCGCTCGGGAGACCTCAAGGGACTCGAGTACGAGCCGGATAACAAGCCACACTTCTTCGGTGGTAAGTTATACCACTAGTGAACCCTTAAACCAACCCTTGTTTGTGATGTCGACCCCCCCTGTGACGTCAGAAACTTCTATAATGTACGATGTATAAGTACATAATTATTCCGCTTAAGTGACTGTCGACATGTGTTAATACTCCACTGACTGTTTTTGTTTCCCCGACTCGCAGTGAACAAAGGGAAAGAATAAATATTCGATTGTACATTTTTAAGTTTACAATTTCACTGGAAAAATTAGTAGTATTTACTTGATATGTACAGTGAAATATCTATTTGTTATTAAATAAATACATATTTTCTTCAAATTTTCTGTTTATTACTATTTTAACAAGAAATGTGCCCCAGTTACAAAATTAAACATACGTATTTCTACAGGGGAAAGAGCACTATAAAATTGTCGTTCGACATGTATGTACTAGAGGTGTGTAGTTCGTGAACGATCCGGTCTACTGACAAGTTCGGAAACATTCAACTAGAGACACGTTTCTTATACCTTTGTCATTTAGTCCGCGAAAAGTACCAAGCTAAATATATTTTCGTGTCTTTTGATACAAAGCCGAATGCGCTAGTGATACGAGTACGTCAGTTCAATTCAATAGCATATAGATCCTGTCTGACTGTCCCCTCAGTGACACGGTCTTACCCGCCTCTAGTGTGCACCTATATGATCAATTTTGAGAAACTTTTTTCAACATCATTATGTTAATGTGTTAAAACAAGCCATTTTTTATATCCTCTTTTCCCTGTATCCAAAGAAAATACATAACTAGCTGTAAATATTTGCAAGACAAAATGTGAAAGGATTCCAGAATGTGTACATTATAAAGCAATGTATTGTAAATATTTTCCCATATCTGTATGTGCCTGCACTGACTGGCCAACTGCCTCTTTTATCATTTTGTCTATAGACCATTTAATGTGCTTTTCCAACTCAATGTCGAGATCCAGAATGTTTAAATGTTGTTGTGTCCCTATAATCTATAATCGAAGCAATTATATTGTTTATGGACAGTGCCTTATAAAACTTTTTACGCACCTACACACAGAAAATAAAACTTATCAACAAAAAAATATTTTGAACAAATCATTGCATTCATTGCCTTATTTACACTTAACCATAGAGCCTCAAATGCTTTACACATTTCAACCTGCAATATATACACTGTTCTATTTAAACGTGTTTTTCTGAATCCGTTTTCATTCATTGGATAAGACGCAATGTTTTATTCAATGATGTAGATTCCGTACTCAACATATTGAAAATAATATAGTTTCATTAATTTTTTTAGCAAACAAATACATTCATATGTAAATTTCACATTGAAAATATTTATTTCAATATGTGGAGGGAGTATAAATGAAAACTACACAAAGCATTGTAAAAATCATACCCTGAATTCGTTTTATGTAGGAAGTATCTACTTATAAATTAATCGAACTTCGGTGCACGGAGTTAGACATTTTAACCATTTGTTCCCGCAACAGCGCTGTCCTTACCCTGACAAAGCCGCTAGAGGTATTGCTTATTGAATACCACATCCCATGATTAATTTGGATATAATGATTGCGTGGTGATGGAAAGGAAAGGGATTTGGAGACTCCTTGAATGACGTTTTCGCTGAGGCTGACCAATGGTTGAACTTGGATAGAATCCGTCGTGGGCGTTCCGCTTCCCCGACCCCTACCAAGGCTGGAGAATTCGCACCCAGAGACACTGAAGTCGCGTTCGACAAAGAGGGTAAGATGTGGCCATCGATATTCGCACTTGAGAGCCTCGAGCCTTGTCTATGGTCAGCGCATAACAAATCCGACAATCCCGTTTGACGTTTGTTGCATTCCCGCCATTGTCTAGCGTATAAATACTGCTACACGAAGAACGCTTTTAGTTTTTAGAAAATCCGCAAAAAATACATGAACATCTTAAATTTTCATAACAATAGATTTCGTGATAATGAACTTATCACCAAAAATTTTTTTAGTATTTTAATAGTACTTTTTTTGGCTGAAATTCTGAATGGCAACATTATATCCATGATCTGGCACCAATTGGATATGTAATCGAAAAGGAAATCCCGGTGAGATACTGACAGTGTAAGTAAAACCTTTCTCGAATCGATACATAGTCTAGTTGTTGTATTAATAGATAGAAAATTAATATTCGAGAATGTTGATCGTTGTTAAACACTGTGTTTCTAAACATGCATGAAAATGTGGTCACAGTATTTACCTTCATAGACAATATTATGTTTATATATTACAATAATATTTGTATATTATTTTTATACCCAACACATTTATCTAACAATCTAACCCCTCCCCTACACATATTTATATTAGGTACTGGAGATCTTTTTATATCTTATATCGATGGCCACAAATTGTGTGTTTGAATTATTCACATTGGTGTTAAGGAAAAAATGAATAAAAACTTCCAATTCATTCCGGAATACCTACTCACAACAAAATAACATATGACTATAGAAATATTAGTTTATTCACCACGACATACATAATTATTTATATATTTAATAGATCATCTCAACTTACAGTATTTATATTTATGATATATGACATGTTTTTAAACATAGGAATAACCCTATCTTTTATTCTTAATTGTTTTGTTACAAATATTAAAGCATGCGCGTTGGTTTATTAATTTACTGTCTAACAATATTAAGTATCAAAACAATAATTTCAACACATAAGTATAATATGTTTTCAGAGAGCTATAAATCGTAAATGGGGTCAAAAACTTATATCTTCTAGTGATATATTTTATGTTTATGACTGTACTTTTTAAACAGTATTATTAATAAAATGCTTTTTTTTATGCTTAGGAATAATTGCTAGCTATCTCAGGGCTGGTATTCCACACGCTCTCGCGGCCGTAGAAAACCTATTTATTTTATATGTAAATACACGAGATAAAGTGTTTTATACGGCTGCGAGAGCTGTTCAGAATACCATCCCAGAACATGTTAGACCCAGTGAGATAGATAGCTATCACACTTAAAATTTATATAGTATACTCACCTTATATACCTTATTATTTGTATTATCTATTGTAAGAATAAAGCTGTACTCAATTAAAAATAAATGCCGATTCTGTCGGCACTAAAACTGATATTTAATCGAAATTCACTGCGAGTATTCAAGATCGTTTGAAATTACAGTAATAATTATAAATTTTAAATAAACGCAATACATATTATGTACATTACTACATAATATTATAAAGTACACTATCGATTCTAGTAAAGTACAATACCGATTCTAGTCGGATTCTAGGTAGCATATCAAACGATTATAATTTTCTGAAATACTTATGCTTATTTACAAAAAAGACATCACTTGGAATAACCGAATCAAATAAATCGTCACGATCGAAGAATAACGACGCATGCGATTTTTTTAAACTTTACATGAGAGCGGCTTAATTTTTTTTTGACACCTTATGTCATAATTTTATAAGTACAAAAATATATCCTTTTATACTTATACAGATTCTAGTTATACAGATTTTTTTCAAACTTGGAATATAAAGTTTTTATAAAACCTTTTCAAGATCAAATATAAAAGAAAGACAACGTAGCATTTTTCGCACATCCGTCGTTGTTCTACGATCACGACAAAATAACCACTCGCCGGTAAGTAGGTACTTGTATACAATAATATAACATTTTACCACGTGTTAAAACATTTTATAAACAAAATTCCGTTCAATATAAGAAAAGAAATACTAAGGATTATTTAGAAATCAAATTTTATGAATTTCGCTCTCAAACCTTTTAACAATAAATAAATACTGGAAAAATTAAAAAGACAATTAACACGGACATTGCTGTTTTTTATCATCTAAATATTTCATGATTTAAAAAAACCGCAACGTTATCAAAATCCATAGTTTTTCTTAATTGGTACTATGCTTTTTATTTATTTTGATTTGTTTATATTTTCTTCTCTCTGGTTTTCATTGCAGTTTTCTTTTACTATCAAAAGAGTATTAATGATATTATAATGAATAAACGAAGCCAACTTGCTGTGTATAAGTGTGTTTGTGTGTTTTTTTTAAATTCTTTAATTGTGACAGGTTTTTAACTCAATATTTTAACGTACAATTTCAAAAGACATTTCACGGGGAATTCATGTTTCGCTTTTACTTTGGAGATTTTTATTGAGTTTTGTTTATATTAATATTTTATACTTAATGATTTTTTTTTAAATAATTTAGTTAAGAACCGTATCATAATAAACTAATTTTAGAAGTAATCAAAGCCACATGGACATGTGAACTGTTTGAATTATCGAATGCTCAAGGGATCATTCGTTATCTTCTTTTTTGTATACAGCTACAAACAATTACTGCCAAACTAAACTGATAGATAGATTGAATGATTGGACAATTGAGGGATTTCTTATTTGTTAAATAGTTATTTATCGGTTACTGAAGTGGGATCGAGTTATTAAATCTTTCCACTATTGATCGATAGCGCTAAATTTCAATCGAGAATAATCTCCATGATTAACTTTCGAAAACAAGCGCCTTTAAAAGCATCGTGCTTAGATGTTACGCTTACCACTATCAATTTAATAGCGACAACATTTCCAATCATACATAATCTAATGTTCACCGTTTGATATTAAATTTTAAGTCGAGTCAAGCATCTTTTGATGACATCTTTTCTAACAATTCAATTGTCAATCTTCATTTTTTATCCCTAAAACGAATAAGAGCATCGGATTTTGCGTATGTACAATATACATTATTATGTTCTTTTTCAATTTCATCATTTACGAATATTCAAACTCAAAACAGGACCAAAAGTCCCATGGAGTTGAAACAAAGTGTGCTCTTAAAAATATTCAATTAAACTTGATGTTAATAAGTGTTTACGCGTGTTAGGTGCTCCGGTTTACACACGAGGTGGAATAAAGAAGCCATGGATAGCCCTACTGAGGCCGAGCCCGCACCTCCCCATGTCCTCCATCACCAGGGACCCATTCTGGTGGGACTTTCCGGAGCTGAAGCCCTTCTCTCCCTACGGCAGGTGGCGGAGCCCCTTCTTTCTCAGGGATTCCTACCTGTCGCCTGTTAAGCGCACTTACCTGTGGGACAAGCACCCCATCAGGCCACTCGGTAAGCACCGTAATAACCTAGACATTATTCACTTATCCGACGGCGCCAGCGCTATCCGAGAGTTACCATACGTCTTTCGTTGTCCTTGAAGCTTGCAGAATATTATTTTAAATAAACATACTCCAAACTAGCAATTCGAACGAAAAGTAGTTTCTGTCGAATACGGAACGAAACACTCATCATAATTTCTCTTTACGCATCCTGTGGTCTGTGGTACACAGGGCAATGCATTGGCGTTCCATTGCAGCATATTTGGATCGTTTTTGTCACATGGAAGGTAAGTTTTCGGTGCCAGTCCAGGAACAATGAAATATTGCACTGTAACACCACATCTAAAACCAATATTTTACTTCCACCCTTCCAGGAAACGAACCTAGGACCTCAAATCTTGTAGGCGAACATGCCAACTGCTGCTCTTAGCAATGAGACCGTCAATTAATTGGACCAATCGAACTATTTTTTACCTATCTCCACCAACTTGTCCTTTATCTTACGATACGAAGTATCATGTATTAACATGAATGCATCGTATCTTGAATCTTGACTTTCAAGTTGTGACATGAAAGCATGAAGACTAAGGGTCAGTTGTACCAAATAAAGTCAAATTAAATCAAGTTTCAAGTTGCGTTTTTGTCAGTGAACAAAAAAGTGTTTGAAAAATGAGATAAAACAACCGCAACAATTATTTAACTTTACCTAACGTAACATTCTTTGGTGCAACAGATGCTAAATAATCAGCTTTATCTTTCGTATTTCAGTCCGGAGAGTTCCATTGAAAGCTTCTTCCACTCCACGTTCTAAAGGTCTTGTTGGCTTCTTTTCAGATCCGCATATGGCAAAAACAACTTTAAGTTATAATGAACGGATATATTTTTTAATATTCTTAATTCATTAAAGATTTGCGTTTATTTTTATATTTACTGCTTTCAATGCCCATGTTACTCTCAGTACACCTCAGCCATCAGCCATTTGTCATCATAAATCTAAAATTCCCAATAGGGAAATATCACATTCTACGAATACCAATAAAAATGTGTGGAATGGTAATTTAAAAATTAGTAGACGAAAGACGAAATGTGACTCTCGGAACCACCACGCAGAAGGAAACAACATTTGTATTGTTTAACATTGTTAGGTTTTTATTTATTTTGTTTATTACAATGATTATTTATTAAATGACAGATTTTATGCTGGGAGATCTAAGTTTAAGAGATTTCACTGGAATCCAACCGTTGCTCAGACATCTATAAAAGTGTGAGAAAGGGATATTATTTATTTATTCACCCTTTCCAATCATGTCACCATGTTTGCATGACTCCAGTTTACATTATTTTCTATACATCATACGTGTTACTCGTTTAGATCTTTAAAAAATCCCCAGTAGGCCTGTGTTCGTCCCAACTTTTTTCATTATTTTACAAGAAGTATTAAAATGAAAAGTATTATTAGTAGAAAGTAAAGTAATAAATAACAAATTTTTATCACTCATAGCTTTGATAAAAGTAGTTATATTTTATGTAAATATATTGATTAACTCACTTCAAGTAGTTCACTATTTGTATTTGTCCTTCATAAATCGATAAATTATATCTAAATCTAATGTTTTGTATATTCCCCTTGTTTTGTTTTAGTTAGAAAATAAAAAGAATAATATTAAGTCCTAATTCATTATGTTTATTTTAAATTATTTATACTTTAATTATCAAAACTATTTATTTCAAATTGTATTTTACTTTATTTAATTCATAATGTACAGCACCCATTAATGTCAAATGATTGTCAATTAAAAGAAACGGTAGGCATAAACTCAAATTATTATTACAGTGGTATTGTGTAAACCAATTATTCCCAAAGTGGCTTATATCGGCGAACAAAGTAAATTGTTTTGCTTAAATTACAAATTCAAAAAGTTAAAATTCGATTTATTTATCATTATATATATATATATATATAATTCCTCTGTAAGTGTGATGTCACTGAACTCCTAAACGGCTTAACCGATTAGATCTTTGCGCTGTGCGTGTTCGTAGATATTAAAATCTTCAATTTAATATGTAAAGGAGAAGTAAGAAGCATAAATGTTTTATTCGTCGGACTATCAGGGTTGCATTCGAGGAGAATACATTTGCAAAAAAATGGAAAGATGTTTTTTTATGCATAAAAAAAGTTTGTTTTTGAATGTTAACAAATAGCATTTATTTTTTGTGGATCTCAATTAGATTCTTTCCTTAAATTCCTTTTAATTTCTACCCATTTATTTATTTTTACTGGATTTTTGGTAATACTAAAATAATATTAAATTTCAAACATTTTTTAAATCGTATTCCTAATTAAGTACACCCCTCTGTTGGTGAGAAGACAGGAGCTTGACGTTTGCAAAAATAATGCCATATTTGAAAAAATATTTATTTTATGTTTTGGAATTCAACCATAAACAAGTACCTAGGTACCAACTTAAATTCAATATAATATTAACAATGTTTAGTTTTGGAATTTAATTAAAAACAACTACCTACTTATCAATAAAAAATATTTTTCCAACCTAATAGCAGGCAAGCCAACGTTCGGGAACGACAACGTCTGCTGGGTCCGCTAGTTTATTTATATAATGACTTTGTAAAGCGCCCTTGAGGTATTATAGCGCTAAATAAGTTATCCATAATAATAACCCAGGGGTCGACTACGCCCTGAAAAGGGTCCATGTCAGTGAAAAAAAATGCAGAGGTGCCTGAAATGTAAATGGGGGTTCACGATAGTGAACCTTATTTAGGCTGGCTGTTACCAAAATTTTAAATTTTTTAGAGTATTTATTTCATGTAAAAATTATTTTGAAATTCTCCACTCCTCAGAAAACCCTATCAATGTTAATATTCTGTGTAGCTTTAAAAAACGACAGAATTAAATCAAATATTGAATAATATCAATATAAGGGAAGCATGGGGTCTACCCAAAACAGAAAAAAATGGCCACGTGGTCTAGGGGAGAAAAACTTTGAAGACCTCCGATGTAGACTATTTAATATAAAAAATCATATTTTTAAGTAATATTTTAACCACAGTATCAACATTGCCATATTACTAATGGTCAATCTTTGATCCCCCAGACATTTATTTTTTATAAATTTATTAATTGTGTTTTTTATTATTTCAGCTCACGTCTACTAAATATGAAGAATATCCATTTGGGTGCAACAATAGTATCGTTGCAAAATAACACCACCGTCGAAATTTCAAACTTTCACAGCCATTTTCTTATTTAAACTCATTTGCCATTTCAAGTTCGACACTTCTACAAATACATGAGAACAATATTTCGGACAAAGAAATACTGTCCATGGGTAACAAAGCAAGCAATCTATTTATTTTATAATATAAAAATGTATTTATTGTTACTATTTACTTCTAAATAAAAACATAAAACAATAAAAAAAATACCAAAAACAAACTCTCTGTTTTTTTCTTCATGCATGTGTATCTGTACATGCTTTAATTATTTTTTTTAATATATGTTTTATCGAGATGTGTGAAATATGTATTTAAATAAAATAAAAATTATTGACACTGCTAAGAAGCCCAAACATGTTATTTTGGTATGCCTACCGCGCCATTTGGAAACCAAAAAACTTTTTTTTTTAATCATCACTCTAGAAAAATCTGTCTTATCTTTGTTGAATTTGGTTATGACGAACTGCTGCAAGAAAGGAAGGTGGAAAAAAATGGTTTACCAATGCATTATTGGGTTTGGAAATAGGGATGATGATAAATGTGAACGATTGATTGCTAATCAATAATTATGTCAACAATATTTAAGTATGTCCAAATGCTTGCCGACTTGCTAGATTTCCTCCCTAGGGACTGTTGACTTTTGTGAAGTGCAAGAGCTGAAACATTTATTACGTGGGTAAGATTCATCTGGCTGAACCAAATCACCTACCAGGCAACGCCTGAAAACAATTTTACAATTTGTATACTTCTTCTTTTACCAGGTAGTTAATTCAACAATGTTTGAGTATGTCCAAATGCTTGCAAACTGGCTGGATTTCCTCCCTAGGGAGGTCAACAGATGGAAGAGTTGAGAAAATGTGGATGTTCAAACGTGGGCAGAATGGTGAATGTTACACAGTGTGTAAAGTGGCCATTTAAACCAGCCAATGACAGGTCATAAGCCCTGTAAATGCCAAGTCTTCCATATTCCCTTCTCAAAAATGTTTTCCCTCTCTGTTAAAATAAATTTGAATATTTATGTGGTTTGGATTTAAAAAGGTCAATGTCAAATTATTTTTTTTCTTACTAACATGTTGCAGATGTCAATTTTTAAAAATTCATCCATATATAACTATTTTATATTCACATGCGTATGAGCGGTAATGTTTTTTTTTATATTCGTTATCAAACAAGTCAAACAGTTGTTCGTGAAAACGCCACAAAATGGCTGAAAAATTACTCTCCTATTGCGATTTACAACATCGACCTTTTTAGATCCAAATGACAGAATTATTATTATATAAGTACTTATTTCTTGATGTTCGAGTTCTCAATGATGTTCATAAAAGTCACAAGTATGTATTCACTAATGTCAAGATAATCAAATATTACAATGAACATACAATACCACTATTACCAATCCTGCAGGTCAAAATGGCGTATCAGCCTTTTAATAAATTAATTGTTACAATTTATTATTGGAATTTGAAATATCAAGTCGAATTGATTCACTATCCTAAGATTGAACATATTTTTTTAGACCACGACGGGCCAGGAGGCCCAATGAGGAAATTCAGTGTTTTTTTATAAATAAGAATGCCATAATGTAAGTAGCCACCTTTAGTTTCCAAGTATACACATTCTCACATTCTACATTATATCGGTCACGGAAAATCACTAGGGTTTTTTTTTGTTTTTTGATAGACGTATTATCAGCGCTACGTTTTTTTTCAGTTTTTTTTATTTTGCTTTTGATTTCGTCTGTGGCATCACAGGTTCTCTTTTTTTTAAATAAAAATAAATCTTTGCGTTCTTATGATTTACTAAAATATTTCAATTTTGGTGACCATTTTCAACGAGTTGTAAATAACTCACTATTAAAAAATAGAAATCAAGTTGTGGTAGAATGGGGTGAGACCCTCGGATCTTCGATCCATGACTCCATGACACTAGCCTCGGACCACAACCCGATTCTCATTCTTTCCAACTCTTCTGTGAGTTCTGCTGATTGGTAGGTGGACTTCCCGTAAACCGGAAATTAATAATAACACTATATATCATTGGTTGATTCGGAAGAACTAGTGCCGTCGTTCAAAGTAGTCCTTTTTTTCCCTGCATTTTTGAGAGACTTCGCCGTACAATTAACTGCTCTAATTTTAACCGCGCATAAGAAAACATTTTTTTAACCGATTTCCCGTAGCACTGAACTTCCTCATTACAGTAGTGAATTACAGCACAGAGTACCCAGGCTTGGGAAAGATCAGAATTAAATTTTCGTGTTATGACTGGAAATCGAATCCGAAACCTTCTGTGCGTGAGTTAAGTGTCTTCACCCCTACACCGTGGAGGCCGCCATATATAGATAGACGAGTGGGGATAAATCTACCTCGTAATGTAGTGGTTTGCACCTGAATGAATGAGCTGAGCACCTTACAATGTAACGAAAATGGTCCGGACACGCTGCTAATTAGTAAGTAGGTACCAATGCAGTGCCCCGTACACCACTGGGTGTGAAATGATAAAAATAGGGAAAATTACTATCTTTCCAGCACAAAACGTAGGTAAGACATTTTTAATCTTCATGTAATAAATTAGGTACTTAAAAACACTGTGATCGATATTTAAATTCAGGTGTGGTGACGCAGTTTGTTAGACGGCCAACTATAAAATTGGCGCGGAGAAAGTTTTTTTTAAATTTGGTCTTGATGTTGTGTTATAAGTATTTTTAATAGTATCCCTCTATATTTTCTCCGTTCTATATTACTAACAATCATGTAAAATACAGGCTTAGCTGGTTTTACCTTTTTTAAAAAGGTCACCTAGGTAAAAAGGAAGCTATTTTGAAATGCTTTTATTATTATTGACGTACTGATTATTAAATTATTACTTATATAGCTCATTCAAACATTAGTAAATTGATCAATTAAACTAGCCAACGACAGGTCGTAAGCTATGTAAATACTTAGATTTCCACATTCCCCAATAATGTTGACATATTCGTATCTTTAGATGAAATACTAAAAGGGTTCATTGCACATGCTCAAAATATTGTATTTTGCATACAATATTATTTTATTATATTACTGGGCGCCATTCAATTCGATACAAAATATTCTCCCGGTGTTGGATCCAATATTCATGTGTATGTACGCAGTTTTGAAATAAAAAATATGTATACGTTTCCAAAAATACTAAAAGTGTTCCTGTTCTCTTATATTTTATGTTTATTTTACATATAAAACTGATTTAGACTTTATAACATTTATCGCAGTTAGCCTTATTTCCTTTATGGTTGTCATTGTTTATGATGCATAATAATCTGTGGAATCAGTGTTTGTTTCGATTTGTCTATGGCCGCCATTTGAAAATATTTCAATGTGACAGTTATTCTAGAGTGAAGCTTTTTATTTTTATAAATATATTATACAATTCCGAAATATTGGCATTTGTGTTATTTGCCATTTACCGTTTTTTAGATATTTATGACATTTTCAAACAATGGAGACCAACAACCCAAACCCTTGTGCCCAAACCACAAGCGAAAATGCTGACAATTTGAACGAATTAAAAACTGTTATATCGGAATATTTCGACAAAATTGCCGATTGTTTTAAGTATGTGCTGTTATATTATTTTTGTAATTTTATAACAATCACTGTGGTGATAATTTGGAATATTCATTGGGTACTTACATGATTGTTTTGCTTATTTTAGCGATGACGAATTAAAAACTAACTATACCAAGAAGGATGGAGAAATGAACTGGGTAAAGTTAAGAACAATATTTAGAAAACAACTCTCTGCGGATTTAAAAGATGAGTGGAATGAAATGTGGGAAGACGAAAAACTTACAGAGAAGTTAACTAAACTCAAGAATATGATAGAAAATTCATCTGATACAACCCGCACAGCTTGGTATAAACATAATTTTAATTCTCATATTAATTTAGATAAATTTTACTAACTATTATAAGCCAGTTCACAGGCTATACTTACGCCTATAATAAAATCAAATTATTATTATCAAAAAATGCTCTTTTGTACAAAACAATTATGTATCAAATAAAGACTGATTAACATTTTGGTATTCATTTTAGGAGACCTAAAGTGGGTGATATCAAACCTCAAAGTCTATCCCTCGAGAAGATGCGATTGCTTTCCGAAAAGGAACAGCTGAAAATCAGATTGAAAAAGAAACAAGAGAAAGTAGACGCTCTCAAAAGCCAACTTAGTAAGAAATGGGAAGATTTTCGATTGCTGGATATAAGTGTTCAGGAGCATCGAGTCAAATTGATTAACCACGCCGATGATATCAATTCTCAGTTTGAAAACTTTTACAAATCTTACAATGACCAGATCCCAACCTCGGAGAACACAGCTGCTTTAGAAACAATTCAAATTTCTACAGAAATGATTCATCCTCCTATTCAAGAAAATTTGGATTAACTATGACCACCAATAAACAATCATTTTGTTCCTGCAAATATTGTTTGCATGTTTTTTGAGTGAAATGAAATCACTGTAACTAATCTTAAAATATTGAGAATTATTATTTTCTTGAAAGATTTTTTTGTAAAGGGCAGTCAATCCGCTTTGCGGTCTAATAGTCAACGCGTTTTTCTATTATGTGAGAGTTCTCAGTTGATCATTTTAAAGTGTTTTTGCTTTTCAATATTTCAGTCTCTGGACTGGCACCTGAAATGTTAACTTACCTTCTGTAACAAAAGAATTATCGAAATATGCTGCAATTGTGTGCAAATGCAGTGGCCTATGCACCATTGGGTGCATATAAAGAAATAATGACGAATACTAAAATATTTATGAAATCTGGATCATTCAAGCGATTAATGTAATCTTATTTATTTAATTGTTAAAACATGCTAATTTGAATGCATCAATTACGAGCCTTGCGTCGATCACAATTATTTTTATTATATTTTAATGACAGTTCACAAAATAAAATCTATGTAAATAATAATTAGTAAGCTGTCTAATTTAAAAAAAATAGTACCCTTAGGAAATTGATATAAAGATGACTGAAAGAAAATGTTTGAGTTTAAAGAACAAAACTTTTATTGTATTTTTGTTTATATTTATTGAAACTCACAATTATCAAAATTGTTATTGTAAGTAATTTAGCAGTAAGAACATTAAATTTCAGGTTACATTTTTTTTTTTCATTTTATCTAGAGATTATATCAAAATTTTAAAGAAAAAAACATAAATTTGTTGTAACAGAGAAGGAAAACATTTTTGAGAAGGGAATATAAAAGTAGAGGCACTTACAGGGCTTATGACCTGTCATTGGCTGGTTTAAGTGGCCACTTTACATACTAACATTCACCATTCTGCCTATATTTAAACATCTGCATTTCGTCAACTCTTCCATTTGTTGACTTTTGTTGAATTTAGATCTAAATAACTCCCTAGGGAGGAAATCCAGCCAGTCTGCAAACATTTGGACATGCTCAACATTGTTGAAAAAACATTCTACCTGTCCTTCACTTTTTGTTTTTTTTTTTGTTTTCCAACGGATTCTGTACATTAATTACTTTATTTTACCTAGTTTGAATTCACAATATTATATTAGATTTTTTTTTGCCAATTGAAGATACACTATCAAGTCCTTTGCAGACGAATAATATGTTTGTATTATACTTAAATATTTATAAGAATAATATTCGATTAAACACCAGTACAAAGTATAAATATGTGTTTATTATAATTTGGTTTAATCTTGATTGTTGTGGGTATAATACAGGGTGTTCTTTAAACCCTGTCACATCCGAAACCACAATGATCAGTACGGACATGAAGACATATTAGCACATTTAAAAAAATATTTTGAACAAAGGAAACTTTTAAAAATAAAATATTTAAAAGAACAAATGGTTGCTTCTGCAGGGGAGAAATGAGGGGACCGCGGCCGCGCAGTGTCAGTGCATCAGACTCCCCCTCCCTTTCCTTGTTTCTCCCCTGCAGAAATAAGCAATCATTTGCTTTTTAGATATTTAAAAAAAAATACATTTGTTCTAAAAAATTATTTGAATGTCTTCTTGCTCATACTGATCATTGTGGTTTCGGATGTGACAAGGTTTAATATACACCTGTATATACAAATAATTATTGTGGTGAAATGATGATTGTTGCACTTCAATGAAATGAAGTGAGATCCAGCATTTTATGGTTAAAAGTTTAATGTGGCTAACCCGTAGGGTTGTAAAATGGTGAGACTCAAAATGCATAATTTATTGAACAAATTTTATAAAACTAAACTATCACAAAATCTATGTGTGTATAACCTTGGAAAAACACGTTTTATCTGTCGATAACTAATAATAATTCTCAATAGTTCAAGGGGTCAAAAACCAGCATCTTACCTTTGTGTAATTATTAATATAAGACCAATCTGTCTCAATCAATTGCCTATGCACCATTTATGTAGTGCAGATAGGAAATCAACTGACCTTTTTTGATGGCGGGTACGTATGAACATGGCAGAAGATATTTATTAAAACTTTATTTCAGCACGAGTTTTTAATAATATATTTTGATTTTCTATTAATACAGATTCCTTTTTTCCTTGTATGGAAATATTATGCTTCTTACACATCTTTTTTTCTCTCTTTTCACCGAGATGGCTGCATCTGATAGTACAGCTGAAATAGTTAATGTACTTAGCGACATTTAAGAATGCTAAAATGCAAGTAGCCACCTTTAGTTTCCACATTATCACAACAGCTCGACACAATTCAGTAGGATTTATTGCATAATTATTGTGTCTTCTTCATGCTTATTTGATACAAGTGACATGGATCACAAAACTGACTTTCTAAAACTTTGGATGTGACAACCTTGTTGCATTTAAAGTCCGATGGTTTTGTAACACAAATTTTATTAATAAAACTAGATAAACTTCCTTATAAAACTCTTCTTCCTCCTTGCCTCTTCCCAATTCACCTAGGGTCGGCCCTTCTGGTACAAAGTCTTGTGTCATCTCGCCAGTCAGTGGTCAGCTGCTCCTCCCTTAAGTCCCTCTAAATGTTAGTGCACCGACTTCAGGCGCTCGCTTGAGTGGATATCTAGTACAAGTCTGACCACGTAATCGCCATTTTGTCTGTTCACATGTCAGTACCATCGGAGTCTGGCCTCTTTTAGTTTCTCTAGAATAACCCCAAAACTACCACAAATTTTATCAATCATGGTAACACCTGCGAATCACCTGAGCATCTTCCTTATAAAACAAACACGGAAGTAAGATTATATATATATTTATTATTGAAAGAATACAGCTTTTAAAATATCTAAGAGCATTTTCTATTTCAAATAGGTATTAAATAATGTATCCGACAGATTAAAAAAATAACAATTCTTCTTTTCTAACCAATTTATGTAACATGCATAAAAATATTAATTTATTGAAGAGTAAACAAGCTTCAAATTTATAATGATAAGTCCCAATATAAGAATATTGTCTACAATATAATATATGACCCAATAAAAGAATATGGTCCACAATATATTATGAAAAAAATCCTGCTCTACAATCAAACACAAAATTCAAATACTGTCTGAATAAGTGATAAAATGACTACTCAAGTACGCCTTCATTCTAGTAATGTGTATGACTAACAACAATATTATTGTAAAAACACAGATGTCACTGTATTTGCCATTCAATTCTGAAAACAGAAATCATCCAAAGCATCTACCTATTAGTAATAGTGGAATCAAAGAAATAAACTGTATATTATTATGCACAAGGAAATTCAGTAATAGAAAAACTGAAATTATGCATTATTTTAGTAGTATAAGCTAGAACCATAGAATTAAGAATAGTCCAGAAGCGTAGAATCATATTTGAATACATCGGACTGTGTCCAATAATTCCCCCACTATGCCTCACTTTTGCCGCGCGCATTCGGGAAGTCGCAGAGTAATGTTGCATGATGGGAAAAAATATAATTATAACACAAATGTAAGGTAAAAAAAAAAGCAATCTGTTAATTTCTCTAAAATTTTATTGTGCACGCGGAAACATTGATTGACACAACAGAGTAGATAAGTAAAGGGTATTTAATAAGACTAATTGAATTAATGAACTTTGAACTCAAAATATAAAACAAATTTTATTTTACATAAAACAGATATTTTTATATCATGTTAAATAATATTTGATGTTTTAAAGATAATGTCGGTCCAATGTCCCCCACCGTTTAATCCGAGGTCTAATTTTCATTAGTTCGTTCATTAGATGAGCAAAGTAGTAAAAAAAAAATTACTACCCTGGCAACACCAACGAAATTTCCATTTTGTTTCTTCGACAATCTGGCAGATGGAAAAATAATTCAATTTTTAAGTAATGCATTTGCTACTTAATCACACATGAAATGTGATACCATCCCGTTTCTTTAAGATCCTAGCAGTATTTCTACACTTTAAAAGGACACAACACGGCATAGTTGAATTCAAATCAGAAGTTGCGTACTGAGTGACGTCTACAAAGAAACTAATGGGTCAAAACATAAACCTACTCATTTATGAGTAGTTAAGTCACCTTCTGTTTGATGTGCGTATGCGGTTTCTGGACTATTCTTAATTCTATGGTTAGAACCTAGTCAAATCTAATTTATAACGTTTTACTTAAATGCACCTTTTTTACACTGTGTCCGAAATTTTAATGTGTTTTTTTATGAGTCCACACATATTAAAAGATAACATAAAACATTCAAACGCATTGTTCTAAAAAGATCTTGTCAACTCTACTATGGCCCTAATAAAGAATGTGTGTTATAAAATCCCAATCAAGTTCATTTACACCGAGTTCAGACATTTTCTGAAGGAAATATTCATTTACTAAATGAAATTAATATAATACATGTAAATGTATTTTTACTAATAGCAATGTCTGTAATAAAACTTAAAACCAGGGCTGGTATTCCTAACGCATTTATAGCGCGGTATAGCGTGTTTTTACATACTAAATATGCGCTATAAATGCATTCGGAATACTAAGCCTGAAGTATGTATGTACCTATGCACCTATGTAGGTGCACAATAATTCTGACATTATGTAATGTCCATTATACATAACTTAACATTGAAATGCTTCGTGGAGTTAAAGTTGTTTTTTTTTTTCTTTAAAAAATGCACAAAACCTCCGTAACATCTCTTCAAATACTTATATTGTGATTTTTTATTTACTATTTTGTTAATAAATTACGTAGCCCGGACCTTGAGGCTCTTGAAGGCCCTGAAAATACAACTTTTTAAAAATAAATATAATAGAGTTTTTCATTATAAAATTTCACATACATATATGAAATCGCTATTCATTCTTTGTTTAAAATACAAAATGTATTGACAATAAAACAAAGTTTAAGCCCCTATTTTTTTTAGCTATTTATTTTGAATTACTTGAAATACTTTCGCACTCCGCTAAAAATTTACTTTATACTTCAGATGTTTCTTACAATGCTTCATCAGAAGTAACTTTTGAATAATGTTTTGATAGACAACCAGTTTCTAATTTTATGAAATTTTATTCACTTAACACGAAATTTGAATGACATCTGTGTTATCTTTTAATTTATCTTATTCAAATCTCCAACTGGCTCTAAATCAAAACGTCTGCATATCTACGGTAGCTGGTTTTTACACTCTTATTAATTGGCAAAAATAGATCTACTAAAGATAAACTAATTACTTTGGCAGACATCATACTTGAGCAGTCCACACACGAAATCGTCACACGATATTTAGTTTGAGTCAAATTGTAAACATAAATAAAAATATGTATGAAATTGAACTATCAAAATAAGACAGTGAATTCAATGAGAAAGTTCAGCCCTACAGAAAATTACATTTAAAAATGCATTCTTACGTGCGGTAAAAATGAAAGAATTGAATTGTACGGGGAACGTCACTAGTATTACCGAATCAACCAATGATAAGAGAGTTGTGACATATTTCCGGTTTACGGTAAGTCGATTAACAAATCAGCAGGACTCATCGAGAAGAAGTGAAAGAGAACTTGAGACATCATACGTGAAGTAATTAAAAAAATACAAAACTTTTAAAAAATCAGAGCTAATACAATACATAAAAAAAAAAAACAATTTGGCTTCCTTCAATAGTCTATTAACAAATAAAATTAATTAATTAAAAACCACTGAACTTCCTCATTAAGTAGTTACCTTTTAAACGAAAAATCCAATAGATAAAAATGGATAAAACAGCCATTTTTAACCCTACTTCTTTTGAGAAATGTTTTATTTTTTGACACAGTAAAACATTGTTTTGTGTTAATAACTCTTATGAAATTTATAACTTGTCAAAATCAAAATAACTAAATCCGCACAACTCAAATACGGGTTGATGAAAAAATATAAAAATGACCATATTTAACTTGATGTATCGCTGATAACTAACTATTAAGTTATGTTGGATCATTTTCCGGAAGAAATAAACTGAAGATTTAACTCATCCAATAATCTTCATTAAGTTTTGCACTAGTATTATTGTTTTTGTAGGATTTCACATAATATTATGTCCATAGTATTAATATATACACCCAATTATGTTAAAGGGTGATAGATTTTATTCATCAACAAATCTATTATTTTTTTATGTAAGTGGGTGAAAATTAATAGATTATTAAAAATATGATTCCATAATGTAATAAAAATATAATACATGTTTTATACAGGGGACATTTCACTGAGGCTTAAAATTCAAGGAAGATATGAGAAAGTAATATAAATAATTATTAGGCCTCTGTTAGCTACTAGGTAGATTCTTTACTATATTTAGATATATGTATCTTACATACTTATAAAGCACTAATTTACTATCCAGTAAATAATGTTATTAAGATATACTGTACTCACATTCGATTGGTGCTTTTAATAATTTAAAAGGGTTTATTTTTAATCTTCTTTATTTATTTTAAGTCCAAAAAAATATATAATATGTTAATGAAATACTTAAATAATAATACAACACGATATTAATACATAAATATGGGTCTAAAGCGCAAAAAATAAATAAGGAAACTATCACATTGTTTCTCATCCATCAGTCACCTGAATTCAAATTTAGTACCATTCACCCAGGCATATTATTTAACATGAATATAATTACGCTATAAACAGTAAGTTGTGTATAAAACACTACAATGGCCTCAACACCTCACCATTGTGCTAAATCTTCGCTAATTTACTAGAAAATAAAAACAATATTGCAAACTTTTCTATTGAGAATGGTAAAATAATCACTTAACAAGATACAAACGGCAAGAAAAGTACACAATCATTACTTGTGTAAATATACAACCAGGTGGGATTTGTCATAGTTCAAAACAATTTATATTCTGTCGAAGAAAGTTTGGAAGTATTATTTAATGCTTTTGTATCGCAATAGAATACTGTTTTAGTCCTTATACTTGTGCCTAAATACTTTTAAGAAAACTAATACAACATCCTTTTTTTTTTAATAAGAATATAAGAGTCGCAAAATACTAGTTTACCAATGTAGATTATAGTTCATAAGTTTCATACTAAATCATTTCACTTTTAATGAATTGATACCTACGTGTTAAACATAGAAATAAAATGAACAATATGTCTGTATTTACAATTTGTTAATCATGATAAATAAATACGAAGGCCACAGATGACATAATTTTGTTAGTACATATATATTAAATTAGCTCACAATTCAAGGCAGAGCAACATTAAAACAATTTGTTGCTAATTATCCTAATGAAATACATACATTACAGGATAGATAAGCAATCATAATATACAATTTAAAAATTAATTAACTATCCCAATGCACAATTACTTCAATAAACACGGAGAGTAATTTCTTAAACATGAACTTAATTGCACATTTTAGCTTATTGAAAACTAAGTGACCTCTCTTGTGCATTTTTGTCAATTAAAACATGTTAAAATTTAAGATGGATTTTGGTTGTACATACATATTATATTATGTTCTACAAAGCATACAGTAACTTCGATTTTAAAGTACAACATTTCATAATGTATTTATATTCAAATATTATTTTACAATCATATTAAAAAATCACCAAATGTTCTTTAAAGTCTTGTACTTTTTTCTTCTGGGAGAAGTCGAAAATACTGCCAATAAATTAAATGCGGTATCAATTAAACTTTTTGATTTGGTTTTACTAATTCTTTTTTGACCATAAGCACTTTTGAGTAATAACAAATCAGTAAACTGTTCCAAGAAGTTTGATTGATACTTAGCGTCCAAATCATTAATAATGAAGTTTTCAAGAAATATCTACAAAAACATTAACATTATTGACATTTTTTTTGTTTTAAAACCAATATGTATAATAATGAAAGTCACATGAACAGAGAAATTTCACTAGACAGCAGATCTGAAACTGAATTAATGATATTAATTATTACAATATTTTGAGTTTGTCCAAATATTTGTAGACAAAAGATTGGATTACACCCCCTAAAGAGTTATTAAGATTGACAGATAACAACAGAGGTGGAGAACAATTGTTTTTGGTATGTGAAATAATTAAATCAGATTAATGTCTTCACAACAATAAAGGTTTCAGCTCTTTAACTTCACTAAAATCAACAGATAGAAAATTTCAGATTTATGGATTTTAAAACAGGCAAAATTGTGAATATTACACAGTGTGTAAAGTGGTCGCTTTAACCAGCTAATGACAGGTCATAAGCTCTAGTCTTCTACATTTCCTTCTCTAAAATGAACGTAGTTATGCAGATAGCAGCCAGCCATAGAAAAATGAAACTGAGATAATAGCACTTTTGTGAAAAGGGTGAATAATCAAATCTACACAACAGTTGGCATGTTTTTTACTTTGACAAATTATAAATAATGCATGCGTTCATTTTTTATGATACAAAAACGAATTTAATTATGTATATGACAAGACTGAATGATTTCTAAAGTCTGGCTGACGCTAACCACACGACTTAAGATTTGAAAAATCTGATGTGTGTTACATCATAATGTATTGCTTTTATTATTTTATGTTTACATTGGGGTACTTAATTGTAAATAATCACTTTTTATAATAACTCAAAAAATAATTTAATTATGTGTGAAAGGACTTTTGGTGATTTTTTTAAAGTCTGGCTGACTACACATCCTAAAATATGAGTTTCGCAGAAATAATAGTGAATGAAACCTCATATAACCTCGGAATGTATAAGTTGACATTAATTTTCACGACATTTTTACATCATGGAATTTTCAGAAGGTGATTATTACAGTTTTTGTATGTAAGCGGCCTGGTTGTTTTGAGCAGAACATAGAATTGACCTTCTTGAACTTGATAACGCCAATATCTAATTTTTTCAAAATTGTGGACTGGCTGCTTCTGCATAACTACGTTCAAATGTTCTGCATAACTACGTTCAAATGTTCTGCATCTCTGTTGTTATTTATTGATTTTAATTATGTTTTATTAATATATATTTTTTTCAAATGTATATTTCATTCATTTCACTTTCTCAAAAATGTATTCCTTTTATGTTGCAACAAATTTAGATCCATAGAAAAGTTTAGTAATTTTTTCTTACTTTGTAAACAGCTTCTATTGAATGAGCCACCAGTTTTTATGCGCTTTGTCATTAAAAAAAACTTGTACTAATTCAAAGAAGGAATTTAAAAATAAACAAACATAAATATTTGTAAATAAGTACTGGATGTTACGAGTGGGATACGTGATCACTTAAACAGCCAATAGACCGTATAAATGCTTAGACTTCCATATTGCTTTTTAAAAAAGATTATCCATCTCTGTCGATATATCCTCATGTTATAAAATTCAGAAACTGAAACCTTAATCAAATTAATTCTCTCTATCCAAACATCTTAATTATCAATACATAATATCTTCAAGTATCAATAATCCGTATATTTCAATATATAATTCATAACTAATCTACAAATTTATATAATATATTTACATATATATTTAAGAGACATTGTGCATAGAAAAGAGGTTTAAAATGTGATAAGATCGCATTATTATAATAACACAATGTAAAGATTTAAGTATGCATTAGCACCAGCTTGTCATTTAAAATGGATGTGATTTACTTCGTAAACTTTCACATTAAACGAGAAAAAAAATACAATTTTTATTTCGTCAGCTCAATGCAGAACATAAATACTATCAAAATGTTTGCGTAGAATTTATTACCTTTATTTCTATTAATTTATGGGGAGGCCCTAAATACTAAAGGAGTAACATTTACTGACTATGTCACAAGTTTTAAAACAGTGTTTAATTTATTTTTTTAAACACAAATCCTAAGGTCCTTTGATTGGTGGCCCGCAATACATAAGCCTTATTATTTGTTTAAGCCTTTGAATTTCTTTGGAACCGATCATCTGCTCCATTTTCATATTTCAAGGAGATATTGAGTGATATTTTGTAAAATCTAACTTAATTCATCAAAACTCAACATGAATGAGGAAAAAAATGTATAAACCACCATTTTTTTGTTAGAAAATTGCATGGGATTTTCACAAATTCTATGCAAAATAGGCTGAGATTAAAAGGGTTAAATATTGTAATGAAGATGACTAATTATTCTTAAAAAACATTTCAAAAGATAAAACCAATAAAAACAAGATAATAATTACATATTTTACATATCCAACAGGAGTTAAGTCTTCTGTCAAATAGTTGACTAAGTAACGCATACGTCCATGTAAAATTTTACTTGACTAAACAAACCCACAGCTTTTTTTCAACAATCCATCCACACGAGTTGCATTCTCAATACAGTGTTCGCAGAGCTGGAGAGCATTCTTGCAACAATAACTGGGACTAAAAAGGGTGACATTAAAAATATAAATATACATCTCCCGACTAATCCAATAAATTATCATCGGCACACGGCTTCATCAATGGAAAAATATAGTCTGTATTTTACAAATATAAATGGACTTCACATGCAAATAAGGACATACATAATATACAAAACAGTTCATTAAAACAACTATAATTCTACCCTAGTACTGGCTACTGTCACTAGGAAATGTTTGGTGGAAGAGCTTGTCTGAATTACGCGAAAACCGGATCACAGAGTCAACATTCAATTCCAGAAAATGTAAATATTTAAAGTATCGATCTTTTAACGAGGAGTGGCATATCAAAATGAAAATGTTACTTATAGGGATGAAGGGTGTTCGTAATTTGGAAATTACCATATAACTAGAGAGGGGTAAATGTGTAATATATGTGTACTTGTGATGCGGTAAAAGACTTGAGGGTGAACGATGATGGTTAATATTGCTCTCCTGATAGAGAAGTTATTTCTTTTTGGGGGGCGATCTTTGAGGAGTGGATGGTCTACCGCTGTTGAGGCCGTTGTATTGGTATTTCGCCTTCTTCTCCGATGGTTTTAGAATCTAAACAATGAAAAATCAAACAATGTATATTTGAAGCCAATTAATGCAATACTTTTAATAATAAATAATATGTAGAAATGTTGTTAACCTGAAATGAGCACATGAGTGTCTCATCAACTGACATCATGCCACCTGCATTGTCGAATTCCCCACAGTAATTTGGTGCAGAGAATAACGTAACCAATTGTCTCTTAGCGAAGAATTCATACCCATCTTCTACAACCTGAAAGAATATGATAAATTAATTTTAAATGCATACTTTCCTTAAAAAAAACCTCCTTTTTTTTTCTAAATGATAAAAGTCATCCATCACACGAATTAGTAGTATTCTGAGATTGAGGACGATGCAGTAAACGAATCATTTTAGGTCTTTAATATTTGATCGAGTTAACATAAGATTGACATGATAATCAGTAATTTTAGCAGTCATCAAAATATATTTTGTAAATAATATTTGCTAATATTGTATACAACAAAGTAACATGAATAGGAAACAAACAGTACACTCCATTTTTTTAGCAGAAAAATCAGAATACATTTATTATGAAGCGTTATGTATTTCAAAATATTTTAATACACAATTCGTAAACCAAATGCAGCATACTTTGATCATTATGAAAGTAAGGTGATCAGTCTTGCGCTTCAAGTGCCAGTTCCAGTCATAGCTTATTTTTAAAGTAGTAAAATATTTTTTGTGTGATGTGTTGTTTGGTGCTGCATGCTGGGTATATCACCTTATTTGAATACATCCATCGACTGAAAATGAAGTGAATAAATACCTGGTGAGCTCTGCATATAAGGTCCAAGTCATGTCTGTTTAAGAACTTGCTAACAATGTCTGCGCCGAATGTGAAGGAAACTCCGCGGTCATTTTCACCCCACCCTTTCACATCTTTATCCGGATCTGACCATAATAAATCACAAAGAAGGCCTAAAAAATGTTTAATTAATTAAACAATCATAATGTGAAAGACATGTAAACAAAGAAAATATATATTTAATAATTACCCGTGTCTGGTACATCCGTGGGTCTCATGATACGTCTGATTTGCTCCATGCCCTGAAGGTCTGGTGATAGTCCTCCGTGGCAGCAGAAAATCTTCTCATCAATTATTGCAGCAATCGGCAGGCAGTTGAAACAGTCTGTGAATGTCTTCCATAGTTTTATGTTGAAGCGCCGTTTACACTCGTCGTAAAAACCTACAAAGAATGAACTCTTAGATGGTCAGGGATACTGAATGGAGGAGTTTGGAGAAACAGAATGAAGAATGTGAGACAAAACTACATAATACGGGGTGTTGTACAATAGCAAAGTTAAGTTTTAGATTAGCACTATGGACAAATAGAAATAGGGAGTTATTACGATCTAAATTTGTCGCAACAGTGTAAATGCCTAGACCTCCATATTCGCTTCTCAAAAATGTTTTTCCTCTCTGATGCGACAAGTTTAGATCTTAGGAACTCCCTAGGGAGAAAATTCAGCCTGTCTATAAACATTTGTACATGCTCAAAACATTGTTGATTAAACTAACTGGTACGAGAAATATAAACTCTGAAAAGGTGTTTTCAGGCACTGCTTGGTAGGTGAAATAATTCAGCCAGATGAATCTCACCCACATCCACAAAGGTTTCAGCTCTTTTACTTCACAAAAGTCAACAGATGGATGAGTGGATGAAATGAGGATGTTTAAACATAAGCATAATGATGAATGTGACACAATGTGTAAAGTGGCCATTTAAACCAGTCAATGAGAGGTCATAAGCCCTATAAATGCTTAGACTTCCATATTCCCTTCTCGAAAACGTTTTCCCTCTGTTGCGACAAATTTTGATAAAATATTGATTTTAAAGGTTGTTTGAACTGCAATATCTGGACTGGCACAAATTTGCAAGCGATTGATTGAATTTATCCATGGTTTTATGTTTGGTTAAAATATTTAGTATATTTGCAATTTTAATGTGTGCTTTGTACAACACACAAAGTTTGCATAATTACATGCGGTAAAATTATTGAAACTTGCAGTGCACACGGTGAAAAGTCTAATCTGACTTTCTCTGCACTATACAACTTTTAATACAGTCCACTGCCAGACCACAGTACTGAGGAAGACATGGCATAATCAAATACTTAAAAGTAGCATGTCAAAACTCGGTATAATTATTTATTTTCCTCTTCAATGAAATAAATTAGGAAAATTAAAAAATGCAATTCATTCAATCAGATAGATATTGTGAAATGTATCACTTGCCCTGCCATAAACAACGTATGAATCAATAATGTTTTATTCATAATCTGATATCAATTAATCTGAAAAAGACAATTTTATCATAAATTTTGCTTGAGATCAGGCATGTAATTGAGAAAAAAATCATAGGCGAGATAATAATTATTAGTCTTTAAGCAAATATAAAGAGTGTATTGAAAAAATAACTCGGTTGTTTTTTTAAATATTGATTTGTTTGATAAAGATAAGATAAGTTTTCATGACTAATTTTATATCAAATTGTGTTACACTGATTAAATGTTGCAATTGTGTTTCCTGTAAGTTTTACCTGACAACACGATAAATTATCTAAAATATCACCTTTATATTATATGCTAGACTTTTTATTAACGATGAAAGAAAAATGAACCGAAGTCAATAAACTTATCAATAAAAAAAATAAACAATATCTTTGTATTTTTTGATTATTTTCTTTGGACTTAACAAACTTCATATGCCCCACTTTTTAAGAGTTTATTCCTTCAATAAAATATAAACGACAACATTTTTTTGGCATAACATTTTTAAAGATGTTTGTGTCAATAGATTTTTATTAATTAACTTAAGCTAGGTGCGCCAGTTTTAAAGCAGGAAATTATTATGTAGGGTTAAATTTATTTGTAAGAAATTCTAATGTTGTAAATCGACAGCTTTTATCTATATTATTTTCATTATTGTAAACTATTTATCTTGAATTTAAAAAAAATCTTTACATTTGCAATTTTCTTGTTCAATTCCACTGCTAAATTAGAAAATGTCCAAAATACAATACAACATGGCCACTCAAAGTGACTGGAGAGTTATATCAATTCTCAGTTAGCAGAAAGATGGGTTACTTTAAAATAACTTTTTTTATAGAATGTAATACAGAAAGTGTACGAACCATATATACGGTTGATGCTGGCACATTCGTGATTTCCTCTCAACAAGAAAAAGTTTTCTGGATACTTTATCTTATAGGCAAGTAGAAGGCAGATGGTCTCCAGAGATTGTTTCCCGCGATCAACGTAATCTCCGAGGAACAGATAATTTGACTCGGGTGGAAAGCCTCCATATTCAAACAGTCGCAGGAGATCTGTATATTGGCCGTGAATGTCACCTAAAATAATTTCAAAATAGAGCTACAGGTATCTTAAAATAAAAACTAATTTTGAATATGCATTCAAATATTTATATTATTTGTTGATTTTATGTAACACCTTGTTCCTTGTTAGCTGTAAATTGTCAAAATTAAAACATAATATTTTTTGAAGAAATTAATAATTAACTCACGTTACATTGTTATATTATGTTTATATCAAAGTATGTCATTTATGTCTAAAGAAAATAAAGAGAGTACAAAAAATAATTAATATGCACTGTATTTGTCTACCTTAACTACTTTGGTAACCTGGTAGAGTGCGTAGTAACAGAGTAACCACAAAATCACTTTCATAATCTCCGCAAACATGAGCAAGCTCTCTTGGTTTAGAATAAATATTTTGAAAAGCAAACATCCTTACATTGAAACAATTGTGCGCTGTGTAGTTAAACAATTATTTTCAGATTACAAAGCAGCGACTGCATAACTATACATTATTTTATTTGTGTTTTGGGATACATTATGATCTAAATTATAAAAACAAATTATTATTAAATCTTTATTTGTTCAAATCTATAAAGGTACTCTATATTAAAATTTTATAAAAAACAACCTATTTAAATAAAAAAATAAAAAACAATAATAGAAAGAGGAAAATCGTAATAAGTTTTGCAAAATATAATATAATTTGGGTAATAAGTATTTAAGACATCTGCTACAATTTTAAATCTTCTCAACCTATACTGAATAATTTGATCTAGTTCAATATGATTGACAGATGAATTGAGATCTCAGAGTAAGCAGGCGCTACCGCTATAGAGCCGCCCATATGGACAAAAATCGTTCTAGGATTATCAACTGCAAAGTTAGCTATAGTTTACAGCGAAACAATGGACCGTAGGCAATCAGGTTGAGAATCGGAAGCGCAGCAATGAAACCATCCGTTACACGTCTATTGTTGTTAAACCAAAAACCAAACTAAAAATTGTACTTGGAGATTGAGCATATCAAGTTTATTTGTAGCTGCTCGTCAAACTATTATTGACAATTCAATTCCATAATTTTAAAAAATACTTACTTGTTTATTTTTATTACCTTATACTTGTTTTTTATTTTTTACTATTATATCAAATTGCATTGGCAAATACGCATTTCATAGATACATATTTTTATTTCTTATTTTTTGTGATAATATATACTTGCTTGTTTATTAATTTAACTTAAAAAGTGTCTTTCTTGCTTACCGTAACACTTTATTTATTGTTTGCTTTACAGAATTTATTTCATAAGCTTATATCTTTGCATTTATTGTTTACATGCTTACTGTTTTTTCTTGCATACCTTTGTTATTATTGTTTTTTTTTTTTTACTTTGTAAAACTTTTTATCATATCCTTTTTAACTAATTTCACATATTTTTTCTGTATATTCTGTGTTTATTATTTAGTATGTTAGCATGTATTTCATTTTTATTTTTTGTAAATGCCTTTTGGGCGTTAATGAACAAAATAAATAAATAAATAAATATGAAAGTCACAAAATAAATAAATAAATATGAAAGTCACAAAATAGACTTCAAACTATTTTCATCGAAGAATGTGTAATATTATCATATGTTATAAACAAAGGTTTTTGCATATAATAAATTTTAATTTTATTTAAAAAAATCATTATGTGTTTTAGGGAATTTATTACATCTGGATAAAAATATTTCACTAAATATTGCAATCAATAGAGCAGAGTAGCTCTTACAGAATGCGAAAGTTCAGTGTCTTTTTTTTATTTTTAATTTGTTAAAAGATTATTAAACTAAGTCAAAAAAAATATTATATTTTTACTTATCGTATTATCAGCACTATGATTTATTAAAGTTTTGTATTTCTGAAACAACTCCGCGTGTCACATCAGAGGTTGTTCCCTGTTAGTTCTTCCCATTGGTTCATTTACGGTAAACCGACCGGATATCCTTCCAAACTCTCGCATCATTGGTTGGTTCATATGAACCAGTGACGTCAATCAGAGTAGTGCGTTTTTATTAAAATAATTTATTTCTTTTCGTACATTTTCAAGAAACTTTGATGCACAATTTAATTTAAGAAAACATTTTTTGTATCCAATTTCCCGTAAGGCTGAAGTTCCTCATTAAGATTTTCAAATAATGCATAAATTTATAGTAAAAAGTGTTTAGTGAATATTGCATATTGATGAAAAGGTTTGCAAATAATGAGAAATAGGATAAAATAAAAAAATATAACTGTACTTTAATATTGCACATTGCAAGGTGAAATGGAAAAGTACCATATAATTTAATTATATCTACTTATTGAACGTAGCTAAAAATAAAAACAGATATAAAATGGAGAATGTTATCAGATTTTTAGCATAACTGCCACAAGGCCATAGATGATGTCACAAAATATGGCAATTTGTATTTAATGAATAGAAAAAATAAGCTACAGTATCAAACTCGTACCAATCGCTACTGTTTTAATTAAATTTACCTTAACAATACAAACATGTGTCTATTCTCGGTTATCGCTTGTATGCAAAACTAAGTAAGTACGCATTCGGATAAAAGGGTAATATTATTAATTAAATTTATGATAATAAAACCTCATTTTATGTGTTTGTGCCCAATAAAGCAATCATATATTACTAAAAATAAAAGCATTAACTTTAAGGTCAAACATTTGATTACATGTTAATAAATAATAGGGAAATATCACATACTAAGAATACCAATAAAAACATGTGAAAGTGATTTACAAAAATTAATTGTATTTTCAAAATCAATATGGATATTGTGGAGAAATGTAATCACGCATAATTTTTTTAATGAAATTGTTAAAAAATATGTCTACAAAAACGCGACATGTTTGGCCTTGACAATTGCGATGTCAAGATTCGCGTTCAATTTAAATTTAAAAGGTCACAAAGTTTAAAATTTAACCGAATCGTGACGTATTAGGGGTGTGGCCAATGCAATGAAATGTTTTTGTGGGAATTCAAAATTATAAATACTTTTTACGCTACTAACAAGTAGAAACATTTGTTTTACCCTACAGTATTTCATAGACCCATAATTTAAAATTGTAAACAAAAAACATGATATTTCCCTATTGTACATAACCATTTACCTTATTTTTACATCCACCAGATTCGAGGCCCACCTGTTTCCATCAGGACACTAATTGCTCTAACATGCAAATCCCGCATACACCTTTACCAAAGTAGTTGCAAAAACCAATGTGCTGAGAGGACATATGCTTTTAGTAACTAATACTAACGCCCAATGATTATGTATATTTTTCATATTTGATCTTGTGGGAGAAATAAATAGTCAGAAAAAGGGAAGGGGAGGAAGGGAGAATACTAAAAGCGTGTGTTTATATTGTTGTGCAACTAGAATTGCAAAGGTGTATAAGTGGGTTTTGCATATTGGTGTAATTAGTGTCCTGATGAAGAGAAGAGTGTGTCTCAAATCCGGTGGACATAGAAAAGTCCTTAAGTGGTTATATACAATTATTTTTTTACATTTGATAAAACAATCCTAATTTAAGTGTGAAATTTCTTACTGAAATGCAATTATTATTCTAGTAATGCTCGAAAGTGGTTCCATCCACTCTGATTGGAAATTAAATATATGCTTACAAATTATTTACACTAGAGTAGAATAATTATATACAAAGATAAAAAACTAAACTTAAAAAATATTTTTAAAATGTAAGTATTAAAATGATGTTACTTATTTTAAAAATTAAACAAAAAATACATACAAAGTTAAATATTTTATGGACATAATTCACCGTTTTTGTGGATCCAGCCACTCCACTGGCCCGCATACAAATTCCGAAGTGTCAGGTGAATTATTTCATAAAATAATGTATACTACAAAATGCACTTCAGATATGTATAATATGGTTGTTTGTAATATTAGCATATGTTACCAACAGTACTCTTTGTAAAACGTAATTAAATTATGCAGTAAAAATACATAATTTAAACACATTTTTACTCGCTGAATTCTATACATTTGTTCATTCATTAATTTTATATCAATAATTATTTTTGTGGTGTAATTATTACAATATCCTAACAAGACAAAATGCGTCACTATTTCTATAATTAAGAGTTTTGGAATATAGAACGTTTAAAACATCGTAGAGTTCAACCAGATTGATTCAATTTGTATAATACCAAGATGTATGAAACTTACCGCATATTTTAAGCGGGGCTTCAAGTTCCAACAAGATAGGCTGCTGTAGGAAGATTTCTCTGGACTTGGAACACAGTCCACGGACCTCCGCTTCTGACATTTGTACTGTTTTCCCGGGTCGACATCCTCGTACTGAAACAATAGGCCGACACATACAAACCTGGATCTCAATAGAAAATCAAGGACTTGATAAACTCTCAGAAAAACTTGCATCAACACTTATCGGAAGAAAGAATAAATATTTATACATAAAATATTCATAAGTGTTTAGCATGCTTTGTGAGAGATTTATTTTTATTGTTGACATAGTAAAATTTTGTACAGAATTTTGCTGGTAACATGATCGATGTTACGTGACCGACAAAGGCAACTGAAAGATAAATCTCTTCTTTCCATTGTAATAGAATGCCTGTTAACTATCTGAGAAAACTTTGCTGTACTTAAATAAGGATTACATTCCGTAATCATCTTCTGTTCGATGACCTGGTCTTCAATAAATATGTCTCATTTGCTAATAGGTACATGTGTTAAAAGCTGAAAGCGTTGATTTTCCACCAATGTAATTTAGCCACTCAAACATAGATCTCCTAATAAACTCTAAGCTTTCTTCTGGCATGTTTTAAAACCTTCTTAGCAGTAAGTTTGTTGTCCATCCTCTATATCAAATATAATATTGGAAGTACACATCGCCTCTGCAGATGGGACACAAAAAACCATCTGTTATTTTGATGACACATAGACAAAATGGCAGAACATAAATTTTCCATAAAATATCAGATAGATAAAGCTGGAGTTCAGCCAGCAATCCAATATCTGGTTATGAAAACAAAAGGCAGCTATTGATCATAATCTACAAATCAGAGTGTATCAATGTTAAATAAATAGGACAAAGATCAGAGAAATATTCATAACACTAAAACAAAAAAGTATTTTTAACTAGCTCTAATCTACCTAAAAGTACTACAGAAATATTAGTTGGCATGTTTTCAAATAAGTCCACTTCCTCTAATTCAATTAACTGTTTGCCAACAATCTTGTAAGAAAAATAATTACATATCAAACATGAAATAATATTTATTTACACAATAAAAATTAGGAAAAAATGTATTTTGTACATTTATCAGTTTACTTTGCTGAAAGCCCAATTTAAAAATTAAAGGACTAAAAGGACTCCTTTGGAACATAATTATGAAACTAATATCTTCAAACTAACCGACTATTGAAGATTCTGGATAACAGAGTGAGTAAAAACACAAGGTTAAATAACTAATCAACTTATTTCTCATACTTCATGCGAGAGAACATAGGAAAATAACACAGATTAAATTGATTACGTCGCTACTTCGGTAATATTTTAACTCTGCCTATAATACGGCAGATTTATTAATTTTTAAATAAGTTTTTAGAGGCAATATTATAAATTGAATGGAACAAATTGTGTCATATGAAAAATCGGTTCATGCAAATCATTTACTAATTATGTTTTTCTATAGCAGTATCTGAACCATAGAATTAAGAGTAGTTCAGAAACCGCATACGCACATCAAACAGAAGGTGACTTAACTACTCATAAATGAGTAGGTTTACGTTTTAACCCATTAGTTTCTTTGTAGACGTCGCTCAGTACGCAACTCCTGGTTTGAATTCAACTATGCCGTGTTGTGTCCTTTTAAAGTGTAGAAATACAGCTAGGATCTTAAAGAAACTGGATGGTATCACATTTCATGTGTAATTAGCAAACAAATGTTTAAGTAGCAAATGCATTACTTAAAAATTGAATTATTTTTCCATCTGTCAGATTGTCGAAGAAACAAAATGAACATTTCGTTAGTGTTGCTAGGGTAGTAAATTTGTTTACCCTACTTTGCTCATCTAATGAAAGAACTAAAGAAAATTAGACCTCGGATTAAACAACGCCGTGGGGGACATTTGAACGACATTATCTGGCGTATATATTGGCGGCCTCCGTGGTGTAGTGGTCAAGACGCTTGACTCACACACGGAAGGTTCCGGGTTCGATTCCCGGTGAGAACACAAAAATTAAATGTGATTTTTCTCAAGCCTGGGTGTTCTGTGATGTAATTCACCACTGTAATTGGGCTTCCTGGCCTGTTGTGGTGCAAAAAAAAAAATACAAAATACATGAAATATTATTTAACATGATATAAAAATATCAGTTTTAAGTAAAATAAAATTTGTTTTATATTTTAAGTTCAAAGTTCATTAATTCAATTACTCTTATTAAATAACCTTTTACTTATCTACTCTGTTGTGTCAATCTATGTTTCCGCGTGCACAATAAAATTTTAGAGAAATTAACAGATTGCTTTATTTTTACCTTACATTTGTGTTATGATTTTTTTTTCCCATCGAGCAACATTACGTGGCGACATCACGAATACGCGCGGCGAAAGTAGGACATAGTGGGGGGATTATTGGACACAGTCTGATGTATTCAAATATGATTCTACGCTCCTTCTGGACTATTCTTAATTCTATGATCTAAACCTTATCATCTTGCCCGTACAAGTGAAATTTAAATAATACAGTCGAAGTTAGTTATAACGATCACGGAAATAGCAAAATCTCAGATATAATGAGGAAACATTCGTTAACATTTTAGTTAATAGTTTTCTCTAAAAATTTATTCACTTTTGTAACAAGCTTGATTATCAGATATACCAAACAAAAATATCATCAACAATTCCGCCCAAAATTTTAAATTGTTTAAAAACATAATTTTCAAAATAAAAACCCAAGTAATAAATTTCAAGCGGGCAGCCACTGTGTAAATGTCCAAGTACCTAATTGGTGTTTTCACCAACATTAAAACAGTATCACACATATGGTTAAAATTGCTTGTAAAAATCCAAGCTTTGTGAACTCAGTAAGTCAGTACCTGCTAGCCATCACACAACAATTTACACGTCCTTTAAAGTTTATGAATGACGTGCTTGTTTCAAAAAGTACACTCTATCTTCATCCAATTTGACTGCATTGGGGAAAAATAAGAATGTTTATTATCTGCATTTGAAAAGAATTTGAAAATATTTTTAATGAAAAAAAGGATTGACAGAAATTGTGTGTAAATAGATTCTAATTGTGTATTTTTCATTGAATTATGACTTTCGGCGTCATGTGACATACTCTATGTCTTCATGTGATAAGTATGTTTGAAAGCATTTATTGTAATTTTCCTTACCAGTTATATATATTTTTTATCTGTATGAATTTCATATATTTATTTGTTAATGATATTCAATAGCGATAGTATTTTTAAGAAAAAAAAAACCTTTCACTGGTACAAGTAATGCTTATATTATAACGAGCAAATTCAGTCTGTCCCATCTTCCTTGCATTAACCAAGTTTGACTGTATACATTTTAAAACAATATTTTTATTACCATACTGGGTAACATTTTGCAGGCGGAAATTTGATATGCTGTAAGGGATAATGCGGAAATTGTTCAAGAAAGGAAAGACAATTTAAAAAAGAACATTTCTTCTTTCTAATCACCGGACTCCCATTTTAAACAGCGCGTATTATATTTTATTATGTTTCACGAAGAATGCTTAAGATATCTTGGACAGACCTGATAACGAACTCAGAAGACTTAAGTCGAGCTAGAACAAACAGAAAACTCTTAACCACCATAAAAGTTCATAAAATTTCATATCTGGGACATATAATGCATGCAGAAAAGTACCGCTCGCTTCATTTGATTTTGAAGAGCAAGATTAAGGGTCTTGGGGAGCTGGACAAAGGCAGATGTCTTGGCTGCATAATATACGAGACTGGACTGGCTTCAGGATTATGGAGCAGATTTTCCAAGCAGCACAGGATAGAGAGACCTTCGTCAGGGTGATTGCCGACATTGGGGATACCTGACAGGGCACTAAGAGATTCCACGCGATTCCGTGTAAAATAAAAAGGGCACTAAAGTAATGAGGAAGTTCAGTGTTTTTTTTAATTTGGTGATAGAATATTGAATTGAAAGCCAAAAAAAATTTTTTTTAATGCTAGGATCGTCGCATTTAGGTCGGTGAGTATTTTGGACATTTAAAAGTTGTGAATTCAGCACAAATTAGTTGTACCCGCAAACATAAAAAACATGGCTACCCCAGAAACTGGAAATCTATTGCCAAACGCCACAACATAACAACGCTATAATCGGTCGGTTATTATAAACACGTAGTCACATGAACCTGTGACGTTGGGAAGTAGTACATTTTAATTTATTTATTTATACATTTTTGAGAAACTTTTAGAGTATAATTAAATGCTCTAATTTTTACCGCGCGTAAGAAAACATTTTGCTGTAGCACTGAATTTTCTCATTTATAATAGTGCATAGGTTTCCCTGTACCGTGTGCCGTCGTTTCTGTATGCAGCTCGTTAACCAGAAATCTATGTTCTACAGTTTGATGTAATTTAAGAACAACATCTGCGTCTGTAATTTACTAACGACTTTGACACGGTACAAGTCCTGTACATGACGTTGCATTATATACCGAAATAAAATGTATCAACCCTTATGATGGACGCTGTAAAGCGATTTGGAACGGAAAATAGTTCAAACAACACACGGCATGGTGTTAATGAGTTTTACTTTTACACTGAAAACATATTACAACCCAATCAAAGACTACATAATATTATCATTATCGGACATTTTGCAAATAAAGTACACAAGTAAATAAGTTCAACGTTGACAATTATTATAATTATAAAATTTATGTTTGCAAATGTGTAATATGGATATTCATTATCCAGTTCAGTTATTTGCAAGCAGGTTTTACTTTAATGGATATCACTGTTGTAAGCTACCGAGTAAATCTAGATAATTATAAGCCACTAAACTACTAATAAACTTCTAAATACCCATAAACTCCGATGAAAATAAATCTTTGAATTTGGTTCTTTTCTTTGCTTGTTCTTTTTGGAGTCTGAATACTTTACCAAGCAGACCAAAAGCAGCAAGAAAAAAAGAATACACAAAAGTTAATCATTTTGTCTTTTTGTAGTAAGCAAAAAGC
Source organism: Micrasema longulum (assembly GCF_059751315.1). Classification (NCBI taxonomy): domain Eukaryota; kingdom Metazoa; phylum Arthropoda; class Insecta; order Trichoptera; family Brachycentridae; genus Micrasema; species Micrasema longulum. The sequence goes on along the minus strand of NW_028277244.1, from coordinate 1,267,118 downwards.
TCAGCGAAACATAATATTCAACATGTTTAAAATAGTCTTGTAAATTCATAAATAATATAAATACATTCATTACATACAAGACAACATTCTTATAAAAAACATAATGCCTGTCATTGGGGCAAGTAGAATTTCCACATGAAACTATGGACTAAAAGCCGAAAGTGCGTCAAATATGTATATTTGTGATACAGTATTTTCTATAGAGTGTGCCTTCAATTAGTATTGGCCATAATATGAAGCCTAACATTTGATAGATCGTATGTCAAAGTGTATTTTTTTAATTATGCAACAGCCCATGCGGCGTTTATTAGTAAAATCAATGCTAAAACATTCCGTATACATTATAACTGATAATAAACGTGTAAAACATTGCATTCTTACCTTCTAAAAGCCTTCTTATAAGACTGTCAACATTTAGCTCGTTCGCCATATTTATCTCACGAATAATTTACGTCAAACCATAGACATCAAACATGCTTCGAAATGCTCCGAAGTCTGAAAAGAATGAAAAGATTTTATTGGCAATTTTACAAAGGTAGTCCACACGCTTGCCAAGCATCGACAAGCACAACACAAGGAACACAATCGTGTAAACAGGCGTTTGGCTTGCGTTGCGGACGCTTGCAAGCGCTTGCCGTGGTTTTTTTTTAACAAAGTCGATATTTTATGATAGGCAAACGAACGTCCGGTCCAATTTAGAGGGGTACTGGGTTCACGTTTAGATGGCCACCAATGAATTAAGAGAAAAACATTTTTTACCCAATTTTAATAGTGAAAAGGGGTTGCTAAATGACTGTTTTTTACTGTATGAAAAGTTTCATAATTATTAGACAACATCTTCTGTCTCCGGATTGACTTTGAAATTCGGATAAAAAATGAAAAAAGACCCATTATTTATACTTTCGCACAGGTCACTGGATTTAAATTTCAAATTTATGCATTAAAACAGTAGTCAAATGTAAGTTTCGATGTATTCCCATTGAAAGGGATTAATTGTTACTCAGTTACAACGTAAACTGATAATATTTTATAACTGGTTACCAAAAAAATCGTTTTCGCTCTCGAGTTGTGGCATAGTACGAAATATGCTATTTTGAACTAAATATATTTTTTGCGTTTCTTGGAAACCAATTTAATTGAGACTTTAGTGATACTCTTTACGTCTTTACAGATATTATTAACTGATAACTAAAAACATTTATAAAATAGGCCGTTTGTGACAAGTTTTTGCTATGGTTTTGAATGTTATCGTGATGCTAGATGTAATTGAATCAGTTGAAATGTTTTCTTTGCCATCAAGGAGTTTTTTTAAACAAAACAAACAACATTAAACAAAGAAACTTTTTTTTCTGTCATGGTTACACTTATGATCCAAATCAACATATTTTTTTATGTTCTCTTGTGCCATTCAGTGAGAAAATACGTGAATACGTTTGTATTTAAAAAAGTCGGACCACGTTTGCTCTTAAGATTAAACATAATGAACTCGCAAACCAATATGCTAACAACATCGATATCTTTAACGTGAGTCTTGTAAATTTTAAATATCGATTTTGGAATACGATTTTTAAGAATGTATTGACTTTAATATTATTTAGTGCTACCAAAAATCTTATAAAAAGAAATGGGTAGAAATTATAAGGAATTTAAAGAAAGAATCTGATTGAGATCCACAAAAAACAAATGGTGTTTGTAAAGATTAAAAAACAAACCTTTTTTTAATACACAAAAAAACATATTTCCATTTTTTTGCAAATGCAGTCTCCTCGAATGCAACCCTGGTAGATCGAGGAATAAAACATTTATGCTCCTAAATTATTTTTTACACAATCGATTGAAGATTTTAATATCTACGAACACGCACAGCTCAAAGATCTACATTTCTTTGAAAACTGCATGTAAATGCGTTAAGCCGTCTTGGAAGAGTACGGTGACATCACACGTACAGAGGAATTATATTTATAAAGATGTACATAGCTGCTTTAAACCTTTAACTGCATTTCTTTAGCTTAAGGTGGCCCGTAGTTATATTGACAGAGGCACTTCAACCTGATCCACAAACCTTCTTTAGCTTATTTAAAAATAAAAAAGTATTAGTATGTTTTTGTTTTTTTTTTTAACCAACTAAACTTCTAAACACATTTCTATATTTTATTACTTTATATTGTATTTTTAAAAATTTATATTGTTAATACACTCATCTTTTTATTTTTATATTTATACCAAGTACACTTTTTAACACTGTTCCTATCTTTTATTTCTTTATATTGTATTTTTTTAAAAATTATGTTGTTTAAATACTCATCTTCTTTTTTTTATACCAACTTTACTTCTTAACACTGTTCTATTTTTTGTTGCTTTATATTGTATTTTTCAAATTTTATGTTGTTTATATACTCATATTTTATATAACTTTCACGTATGTAAAAGCCTTATGGGCGTGAAAAAAAATAATACAATTAGTTAAGTATACTAACAAAACTTTACTAAAAAATGTTTAGTAAAAACCGTTCGGATTAACGTGAAAAAGATGTAAAATTTCATTAGTAAGTAGGTACGTAGGTACTTGTATGGTTGAATTCCAGAACTTGAAATAATTCATTTTCAAATACTGAATTTAAGTAGGTACCTAAGTACTTGTTTATGTTTTAATTCCAAAACATAAAATAAACCATTTTTTTCAAATAAAGAATTCTTTGAGCAAATGTCAAACTCTGCCCAGGGATTTTTTTTTCCTTTATTACGGCCTTCTACACTAGTAATGGTGGTCTTATCATGATTCCTAAATAGTTGTGGCCGTCGCCATTCAGTCATAAATCTCTAGTCTGTGGTATATTCTTTGGTCTATGTATAGTAAATGTAATCTGTGGCAATCTGTGGTTTGTATTTGTATTACGCTCCTTGGCTTTGACTTTAATACTTGTACTATATAATCTGTGTATGTGTGTATCACAGACTACAGATATCTAGATATCTTGTGTGTATATAATCTGTGGCTCTGTCGCTGTCTGATCAATTGTCAAATATTTATTACATTATATATTATTTATTAAACTCAATTCAATTTTCTCTATACAATAAGACTTATGGTAAACATTTGACTTGAAAAAATTTATTGAAACTGAAAGTGCGTCGATATTATTGCAATATTCTCGTGGACCGGTGAAACTCTAAATGAAAGTCCCTTTTGAGTTGCTTTTAATAATTATTTGCTCTATATAAATGACTGGACAAACATGTTGTACTTTAGTTTTCAATACTCAGAATCACTGGTTTTGTATTTGTAACACCCACAGTGGCATTGCACCAGAATTTGTATAAACAGTCTGCAGCTAACAAAACTTACAATTTAATATGTATGTTTTCTGGTATAAATAAAATTATATGGGTAATATTTACCGGTAAGTTAATATAATTTTTATAACCTAAAAACCATTATTGAAGTGATGGCTTCAAGAACCGTTTTTCCCGATGATCCGCCAGATTCTGAAAGCGCGCTACACATTTTTAAAGGATATTTGATAATCGACTCTTATGATAATGACGATGGCAATAAAATCGCAAATGGTAAAGAAATAACTGTATCGCCTGGAAATCGTGAAAATAATAAAGAGGTTAGGGAATCTGATAGTACTGAGGAACTAAAGAAACCCAATGTCAGTGCAGAAGATACAGCGAGTGCAGTGAATACATCAGATGACTGCAATAAAGTACTGGAGAAGTCAGTTGACAGCGATAAACGACCAGATATATCGGATGATTGTGCCAATGAACTAATGAAATCTGATGACAATACTGACAAAGACAAAAAAGCCAATGACAGCACTAAAGAACTAAAGAAATCTAATGAAAGTTCTAAAGAACTAAAGAAATCTAATAACAACGCTAAAGCACTAGAAAAATCTCATAGCCGTGTTAGACCTGTGAACACAGATAATGCTAAAAAGGGAAGCAAACCGTATAATATTTCTCAAAGGCTTGGCACAAGGAGAGATCCAAAAAAAACCATACGCGATATAGAAAGAGATAAATTCAATAAAACTGCCCGAGACATCGTTAAAAAGTTGGAATCTGGATTGGTACCTCCGGGAATGGAAATGGACGTCCCCCTTAAACTGGACACCGGTAATCTCAAGCCCCCCGAGAAATGGGACAGCTTAAATGAACCGCCATTTGACATACACAGGCAGGAACTAAGAGAAAGGCGGGAACAGAAACGAACAACTAGAAATACCGAAGACTCCAAAAGACCGTATGACGCGCAGATAAAAAGAAAAAAAGTTTGGGATAGGCTAGGTGATCCACCTCGACCTCCCAGCCGTGATATGTCACCCGAAAGGAACTACATGACCCCTTTCTTTTTATCAAGACAGAGCCCCGAATTGGTCAGATATCCCGTGAAGCCTAAAGTCCCCGATTTTGGTAACCGGCTATCGAGATTGCCAATACGGTCTCCTCGTAGATATTCAAGATCACCTCGTCGGCTATCAAAGTCACCTCGAAGGGGGTCCAGATCTCCTGGAAGATGGTCCAGATCCCCTAAAAATTTCCTGACCCAGCGCTCCAGAGACAATCACCAAGAGCCTAGCCGTAGGCTATCTCGCAAACGCTCCACAGAGAGGTTCATCGAGGAATTAATCAAGACTTCGGGAATAATGCATGATCATGGGAATCCTTCGTCAGATATAAACACGATGTACTCAAATCCTCCGCTTTGTACACCCTATGATATGTTTCCCGGATTTCCTCTTCCTTTAGATATTCCTCAGTTCCCCGTTAACCAGCCCTTTATGGATACCGCCCTTCCGCCAAATATTTTACCCAACTTGAACAGCGCAAATTCCTTTCCTGTTCCTGACTCACAGTTAAATCCTCCTCCTTTGTTCCATTTTCCTTTTAATCCTCCCATGGAAAGCCAGGTGTTCAACCCATCTCCCCAGCCTGTCCCGATGCCTGTGAAGATGAATCAATTTCGAACTGTAAGTAAATTTTTAATAATATTTTTTAACGCTTTTAAGTAATTATATAATTGTGTATCTTACATTTATTCAATCTTTCAGTATTTCTTCAATGGTTTTTACAGTGAACATCTCTTTTATATATTTTTATTTCAGGAAACAAGTAATAAGCACCCCACTGCATTAAAAATAACAAAGAATCCCTCTGAAGGTATGTAAAAAATTCTACTCTGGTGTCAAATGTGTAAATAAAAAAGGATCAATGATAAAAAATATTCTATGTAATTGTACATTCAGTAGAGATGAGATGAGCCTTCCATCCGATAAGAGTTGAATATTAGGAGAAACAGTTCACAAAAATATGTTTAACTTTATTTCTGTGTTTAGATTAATTGTTGGAATCAAATTTAGTGGTTCAGTGAATAATTATGTAAACTAAGAAAATTGTGCAATTTTACACTTGCAATAACTGTTTCCATTTGTTAATAGACTATAGAACTATGCGAAAAAAAAAAAAAACATTTATGTATCATGTTATCAGTGCTATGATTTTTTAAAGTTTTGTAATTTTTAAATTACTCCACGTATGATGTCACAAGTTATCTTCGGTGAGTTTTGCTGATTGGCGAATTGGTTTACCGTAAACCAGAAATCTATCACAACACTCTCATTGGTTGATTCGGAAGAACTGGTGACGTCGTTCAAAGTAGTTTTTAATTCATACGTTTCAAGAAATTTCGCTGTATAATTTAATGCTCTAATTTACTGCGCTTAAGAAAATATTTTTTATATTCCATTTCCCGTAGCGCTGAACGTTCAAATTAACAAAAAACAAATTTCCATTACCCCGATTGATCTTTCTAAATATCACGTATTTTTGTATATTTGCAGTGAGTGATTATTCTCCTTTATATTTTGTTTCTTAACTTTCTAAAAATGAAAAGATTAAGATGGTAGATAAAATTGCCAAATATTAATGATAATAGCAATATCGTATAATATATTCAACCCTTTTCTTTACAGTACTGAAAGCCGATGATATCACACATAAAGCCATTTCTCTTGTGGACAAGAAATTGAAAGATGAAAGTATGTAATTTTCCCATTTTTCTTACATTTACCACTTGTTTATTAGTAATGAAATACGAGGTACCTAAAAGAAACCGAACTAGTGTTGTGGTGGACGGAGTTTTTGCAATACGGGGTCTTCTGATAGGATCATGTAAAGCTACCTTTTATCTATCAGAATCCCAAATGTCGCTGCTGGAGAACGGAGACAGTTGTTTTGTGTGCTCGTCGTTTTTGCCATGGATGATATCTAGAATTTCAAGTGAAGATTCGAGGATGACAAATTTACTCTCACTCAGTCCTCTTTGTGCGCCAACTTTTGTCCAAAAAAGTACAACCGCTGTGCCCCAACCCCCCCACCCCCCTCACTCCTCTGATCCACCTGATCTAGCCCCCTGCAACTTATTTTTTATTCCTTTTAATGAAAAAATACATGAATGGATAGCGTTTTACCGACGTTGTTGAAGTTGAGAAAAAAACGATAGAGGCGCTGTCAAGCATCATGGAAAAACAATTTTAAAAATGTTTCCAACTGTGAAATAAAAAATTGGACAAGAACTTTAGATCCAATAGAGAGTACTTTAAAAGCTATCAAAGGTTTTTTTAATATATGTATATATTTAAAAAAAATATTAGTTCAGTTTTTTTTGGGTATCGTATGTGTTAACGAAAATGTAAATAAAATAGGATTATTGTTTTTTTAAGTGATTTACATACTTGCACATTCTATTGGATTGATATACACTACCCACTGTATACCCAGGTCTAAGTGAATTTGTGGAAAGGAAAATGAAAATATTATTCCCCATTTTCTCTTATTTATGGTATAGGAGCGTTGACCACAAGATGGTAGCAATTCCACAACCCGACCATACATAACCTACACGGGTCACTTGAGTAGACAGGAGAGCTGACCTATACGGTATGGGAGCGTCGACCGCAGGACAGCAATACGACAACCAGACCATGCGTAACCTCCTACAGGGGTCATTTGAGTAGACCGAATGGCTGACCTAAACACTGGTCATGCAGAGAAGCAATATTCCCACTGTGTAGCGGATAACACACAGAAGGACGTTTACTCTTAATAAGGAAATCGGGTGACCAATTTAGAGCAGGCTCTGAAGAACATCAACTTCTTCCCGACCGTAGAGACGTCAAGAATAAAAACACGACCTAGAATAGGGCGGTGGAGCGGTCACATTCAGTTCTTGCCCTGACTCGTGCTGCATTTCTGTATTATATGTGCGTCATTCTCGTTTTTTTATTTTTTTCATTTACACGGAGAACATTACAGAGTATCCAATTCATTCTCAATACATCACTAAATATACATTACAGATTGATTAAATAGAATATTTTTTTAAAAGTCACATAAAATGAACATGCATATTACAATTTGGAAATTGCCTTCCTAAGAAAAATCCCACTGTCATGAAATATATCGACATCTGAGGCAATACGACTAAATAACACAATAGCTCTACCTACCGGCATAACCATTGGGAGGTTGGTTCTGCATCGTGGTAGGTAGAACAACCTGTGTTGCCTTTGTCACAGATAGTTATCAGGGACAAATAGACCTAATTCATTCAGAATATCTCAATTATGTATGCGAACACCAATCAGTTGAAAAATGTTAACACCCAAACGAATATCCCTTCTTCTCAACAATGATTGGTAGCCCAGCATTCCTAGTAAGAAGTTGGTCAGGAAAAGCCACAGGTAATATCCATACTCCCTGAGATACAGATAATGCAGAATTTTTTTCTGCACCCTCTATCATTAAAAAATATGTGGTTTCATTTGGTGACCAAATTATGGAACTGAACTCCGAGCGACTTCTTACCAAGAAATTATACAATGTTTTCAGAACTTGAATATTTGAAAAAATCTTGGCATTTCTTAGAACAAATCCAAACATTTTAAGGGAGTTACTACATAATGATATTATATGTAGATGAAATGATAACTTAGCGTCAAACAACACCCTGAGATCCCTGGACGTCGACGCTCATTCAAGCTTTACTCCATCGATGATATAACAGAAATAAATTGTTTTGGAAGCTCTTGTGTATAACATGACAAAACATTTAGAGATCTTCTGTCTTCTCCAACTGGTGTATGTTAGATTTTGTATTGGTGTTAATGTTAGATTTTGTACTGATTTTTAAATGTTGTTACTGGCACTCACACGTAGTATTATTGTTACATAGAGTGCGCTAGGAAATGGGAAGGCCGGGTAGGTAGGTATAGATTTGGTCCGAACAACAGATAATGAAGACAATCTACTGTCTACAAAGACCTGTCTTTGTCGTATTGTTAACTCAAAACAAGATCTGGACTTTTTTGGTTTAAGTTTACAACGATTTAAACGAGCACTAAATAAATAGTCCAGAAGTCTTGTCTTGATGTCCCTTATGTTTGTCAATGCTTCTTTTCTTTTTTTTAAATGTTTTAAACTATTCTTTAATTATAATATTTAAACCCTATAAATTGTATACATGGACAATGTCCGTTGATAAATAAATCTAAATAGTGAACGTTAATAAAATGTTACGAGTCTCGTCATTAGGGGTACACTGGATCCTATAAAGGTAAAGCACCTATCACAGCTATTGAGAAACCAACATGTTTTCTTCCCTCGGCCAAAAGCTCTCAGCAACTACAGTTTCTACCACATCAGCACCTAAGTCTCCTTATAACACAAATGTAAAAAAAGCCATCTGATTCTGAAATGAGAAGACCTACATACTAGTATCAAAGCTTAATGCTGCAATTATTTTTAACAAACATTCTATGAACAGTTAGCTCGCCAATGACAATGTTCGAAAGACCTACTTTAAGAAGTATTTAAATAAATATCTTATTTATGCTTTTATTTAGTCAAATGTTTGTATGTTTTTCAAAATTTGTATGAAGTAATTTTTGAATTCTGATTATTGAAACATCCGGGAACCTTTGTACATTAAATATTGAACAAATATAATTTTGTTGTACATCTAGTTTTAAAAACGAAATTTTTCTTTACACGTGAGTTATATTTTAATATTTTACGAATCTGTTGGGCTAAATATTGCTTCTTTCTTGACGTAGCTTGAAAGTTCCAATGCATATAGGGTTACTATTTCAAAATGAAGGTATGCTTATACAGGGTGCCTAAAATGCCTGATTTTTCAGAGAAATTCTGATAGATTCATTATCTTCCACTCTAACTCCGGAGGGGTAGGGGGGAGTGACCAGCATACCCAGCCTGAGGGTAGCTTATATTTTGTTGAAAAGTTTTACCGCACAAGGATAACAGCAACACGCCGGGGCGAAATTGATCATACGCTAAGAACTCGCACGAAAATTTAAAAATGCCTGTCTCGGAACAATACCGGCCGCACGCCTGTCTAGACTTTTAAATGCCTGTCAAATGCGGCAAATGCTTGCCGTACGGTAACCCTAAGTGCGTATCAATTTGAGAAATTAAGTAAAAGAAATACCGCAAACTTTTTTAATTTGAGTTACTTATTGCATCAATGTGTGTTGCCATGGGCGGTTTACATGTTGATAGACAAAACTCATATTTAACACCCTTTTTATTAACTGGGCGGGTTGGGTTGCCCAGCTAATAAAAAATAACGTTTTTATTTGTATTTAGGAAAACACTAGTACGTATTTTTTTAATAATTATTAAAAATTATATCATGTGGAAATATTTATATTTCTATTTTTAATTTGAAAATATTGATAGTCGTTGACACTTTGGATACATAAACATAAATTATCTGAAATATTGGCATTGAATTATTTTGTACTTTAAAAATGTGCATTGTATACTGAATTATTTAAATGCTACTGAGGAAATACAGTTTTTACATTTGTTTTAGTCCAGTGGAGTGTAGTTTAGTGTGTTATACTAAATGTGAAGTGTTTATGTACTGTTTTATTTATTTATATAATACTATTATTTTCTCAAATTGTTTCGAAGGCATATTGTAAAAGGTTTTTTATTATTCTTGGTATTGACAATAATTTTTCTCAACCTCTGAAGTTTTATGTTTTTTTAATTATTTGTATTTTTTCTTTCAAAATATATTTTCATTTAATTTTCGGTATATATTTTTAAAAAATTAACTCGTTGTATTGCAGTCATCAATCGTTGCAAGAATGCAGTTGAAAAATTGGAGACTCTTCATTTTCCGAACCGTTTATTTGTCCCGCCAAGTAAACACGAAACTTTCGATGACGGTTTTTCTACTAAAACATCTCCGTTGCGACGACAAATGCCGCCATCATTCAACTTCACTTCCAAACCCAACAACACTGGCGCCGTCATGTTACCCAGCATTATCTCCACCATCGGCTTAGATGAAGCTCTTTCTTTACCTGAGATGTATCTGCCCCATTCTAGCATGGGGACAGTGATGAAAAGCGTTTCCGTTCAAACTGATTTGTTCTCTTGCGACTCTTGCTTCCTTCGTAATGTAAATCCATCTAAAACCAAAAGCACAATGACATTTCGAACTAGGACCACTTCAGTTCTTACCCAAGTTTCTAACAAAGATCTCTCGGATTCGAAAATGGTGTTTACGCCCCATCAGAGTGTATCATCTACGCAAGACCTCATGCACATGACGCCGGCGCAGATTTTAGTTGCTGAATTGACTGCTAAAGCCAGGAATCTTCAACGATCTACTGTGGAAGCTATTCACCGAGCCAGACAGGACACATCCTCAAGCCAAACCGGAAACAATTCAGCACAGCCAACATATCCGAAGAAAGACAGCGTGCTTCCCAAAGAGTGTAAAGATTCATCGCGGCGTAAAGAAAGTCGTGGTCGGCGTGAAGAAAAAGATTCATCAAATCGGGATGATTCTAGGCAGGGATCAAGGCACATTTCCAGGGTTGAGCGTAATTCAGAACGTCCCAGAATACGTCATGATTCCAGGCATAGTCCAGTGCCCAAGTCAAGTCTTCAGTCCGGAACAAGTTTTCCACAAGGACAATCACAACTTTCCAAAGAATATGAAGAATTTTTGAAAAAGTTAAACAATGAAAAACATAATGCAGTTAACCATGGCCCCTTCGATTCATATGGAAGAACTAACAGGTATTAACGCCTATAATTTCTTTTCCACAAAGATTCATGTAATAATATACTAGTATGTAATGTATTTCAAATGCACTATCCTTTTTTTCAACAACATGAGTTTTTGTTATTTCATTATGAGTTTAAATAATTTTAATTTTCACATTTGCTCTACTTACTAAATAAAGCTTTTTAAAATTTAATTACTCAATAATATTACCAACATATAAGTAAAATGTTTTTTAATAATAAATACTTTGTTAAAGAAACTGCAAGAACAAAAAAATGTCTTATAATTTTGTCATGAAGTTTCTCATATTTTACCAGAACTTTTTCATCGACTATTAAATGTATTTGTATTATTATTTTTTTATCTTTCTTAATTTTGGGATTTTCCATGATATTTTGGTATCTGGCCATTTTGGTAATAAATTGTATTGCTTGCAGTTTTTATAAATGTTGTGTATCCGAGCCTCTGCTACTGTATTAAATCATTAGTATAAATTCATACTAAATTAAATTAAAAAATACAAATGAAGAATGTACGATTTCATTACGAACATGATTATGTTCATGGCATTACATATCATTGTATATAATTTTATATGTTATAATAATATTAAAGGGGATGATTAGTATAGAATTTTTTTTATTGCCTGTGAATTAATGTTAGATTTTGGTAATAATAAACAATCTCTTTATAACAATATACACTTTCAAGTTATTTTTTTGTTAGCATTTTATAAACACATTTCACTTTTAAAAGTGTCTGTTTATGTGTAGCAAACTCAAATGCCTTTAGTGATTGATCAAACCTTTGACTGCTCAATTATTTACTTATAATTTTATCAAGTTAATGAGCATACGTATATGATAATTTCATTTTTATTCCTGTCGAAATGTGGCTCATTAAGGTAAATTAACCATCAATAATCTTCAGTAAGTCTCCTTGTCGGTAAAACCTAATTGTATATGAGATATTGAACTCCTTAATAAATTGTCTTGTAAATAAGTTGTAAATGCCCATATCTTTAGACCGTACAAGTTTTTTTAGACAATTATAAAATTTTCTAAAAAATACAATTATACCGGAGAGGGCAAAAAATTTTGAGAAGGGAATATGGAAGTCTAGGCATTTACAGGGCTTATGATATGTCATCGGCTGGTTTAAGTGGCCACTATAATAAATGTAAAAACATATGTAAAATTTCGACATTTTAAATTAAGTACTTGAACTACTGTTTTGAAACCACAGTGCTTTGCTAAATTGTTTTCATTCAAGTTTGCGCATGTATATTTTTTTAAATTAAACAAAACCTTGTACTTTGTTTACTTGACAAGGGTGTGGGATTGGATGAAAATTTAATTGCCGAACAAAATGAAATGCATCAAGTAATTATATTTTTCTCTTAATAGGTAATAAATTCATGAATAAATTATAAATAACTTTTTTTTTATTAGTTGGAACTAACCAAACAAAAATGTGATTCACATTGTTTTATTTAAGATGCGGTTGTAGTATAACTCATCTTTAAAAGTGAAAAAAATATTAATTTATTAAAGTGGGCATATTTTTTTTTGTTTTAGGTAAAAAGTTGACAAAAAATCTAACAGTTTGCATAAGATATTGATTTATCATTGGACATTTCACATCAATTCTTAAGGATATGATTAATTTCTTAATTCGCATTTCAGTTCAGATTAAATGTATTGGTAGTTTTTCAAAAATATCATCTGATAATGGAGCATAAATTATTTTGTTACCTGCAACGACCCACTTCAAAAATGGAATTTGGTACGAAGTTTTACTGGTGTAAAAGTTTATTGTGGAGTGCTTATTAATTATTCTTATGTTATGGTGATTGTGGTTATGTTTAAATTTGTATAAACATAAACACAGATTAAATGTTATTTTAATTCATTAAAAGTTGGCAGAATTGTTTTGTATTTATTTAATTTCCCAATCCATTTTCACTGCGGTAGTCTTTTTTTTAATCAGTCTAATGTAGTTTAGCTTAACCGGACAAGCTTGCGTATTTACTCTTTGGAAATCGTAAAAAGCGCTAAAAGAGATGTGAAGGCACATTAAAATTTATACAAATGATATTGAAGTATTTTTTTATGGCTTCTATAAATTAATTCATTCCCAAAAGCTAATATACATCTTGTGCACCTATAACTTCCTTAGAGAAATAAGCTTTAGGAATTAATTGTTTATTTCTATGATTTTTATTAATAATTGTAATATTGAATTTATATTTGAAACACGAACATTGATGTTATTCATGGAAACAAAGTTTATTTTAATTGTAATATTGTTTAGAAAAATAATTGTATTCTCTAAAATATTTTCAAAAGTTCAATGCTGTGTTAGTGATAGTGATGAAATATATGGTGTTTATTAATTTAATAATTGTAAATCATACATGGATCTGAAGTAAGCTGCCATTCTACAATCCTGGAAATACTTGGCTTTCTTCCATTGGCTGGATTTTTATGCTGTTCATCTCAACATATGTGCTCGAAAGATATGAAATACTAATCAGTGCCCATTGTTTTGTCAAAATAATATTTTTAATGTATTCTGAATTGACTTTTCAAAATATTTTTATTCAAATAAACTCTTATTTAGTCTTAAAGAAAGACCGTGGCATTTCTATCCTTTTATTACCCTAGGTACACCCGAAGAATTGCATAAGGTGAAGAATATCAAATCTGAAATGAATGTTCTTCATGGTTCTGCAATACCGTTATACCTAATGGGCACAAGGCAGAAAAGGTAGTATTCCAATTTAACCATATTCCCAAAAGAAACGATAGTTGCAAAATCAAATAATTATGTCACATGAAATTGTAGCCATGGCTCTTTTTTATTATTTTTCCTAGAAAAAATATGTTTGGCTATTTTTATTTTTTTTACACCACAGGCCAGGAGGCCCAACTACAGTCTTGAATTACAGCACAACACAACACAACCAGGCTTGATGAAATACACATTTATTTTTTGTACTTTCACTGGCAATCAAAACCGGAATCTTCTGTGGGTGAGTCAAATGTAGCCATTGCTTGAGAAAAATAACATTTAATTTTTCCGGGAATTGAACCTGAAACCTGTATGTGAGTCAAGTATCTTGGCCACTACGCCACTGAGGCCGCCAAATAACGATAAAACCAGAATAAAATAATGTTTTATGTGTATTTATATATAATTAGTATTATAGTTTGTATATATTAAATTAAGAAATAGATCCCGTTCCGCATGAAGAATTTGCCTTCAATTGTTTTTTTTGGTAGTTGCAGTATAATTGACCTTGCTTATAATGTACAAGATGTCTATTTCGTATGTGGTTTTCTTTGCTGGCCATCTATATCTGATTAGTGCTGGAAAAGGGGAAGAATTCGGCTGTGAACCTTTATAGGAACTTCTCCGCGTTTGCTTAATGAAGAGGATACCACAGAAAACTTATTAAACTGATGCCGGACTATTAATGGACATCAATCGGCCAGCTGTTTCACTTGAAGAGATCACTGCATTTTGTGTCCTGTTATCATTATTACCTCTACTATTCTAACCATGTAAGATACTACCTCTTATGATAAGTCATTATAACATATTATTTATGCTTAAAGTATTAACTTTGTGGTCAAACATTTTAACAAATGTTAGTAAATATTAGTATACAACCACTTACCAAGTAACATTAGTTCAATATAACTTATTATGGAACGGATGTGCCATATATCCTCACCATAGATTCTGCATTGCGCCTCCAGATTATGTATTTGGCGATGAAAAGGGAGAAATACATCAACAAGTTAGGAATATCTTGAGAGGTTTCGTCATCACATGGACAGCTATCTATCTCGAAAAGTTTTAAATGGTGCAGTTGGCTCATAAACCCGTCGCAAGGATTTGTTTGAGTTCAAAGCTCATACGCTGCTTTCTCCTGAAATCAAAGGCATCAAAAATAAATGGATAGAACATTTTAGTTGTTGTCCTGTGGTTTTGTTTAAATGATGTTCAGTGCAGAGTCCTGCCTCTACTTTTTCTTTTAGCAAAACTAAGGGAAAACCCAACAAAATCGGGAGCTGTTCTTTTGAGCTTAATGGCAATGCAGCTATTGAAGTACGTAAAAAGCTAATGATTTGAATACGGGTAACCCTCATTGATCGCAGAGGATACATTCTGGACATGGCCGCAATAGTCAAAATTTCACGATCGACGGGATTTTTTACGGAACTATATCGGATATTTTACAGCTGATTCTCCATCTGCACTAGCCGCTTCGCCTTTTTAAGACAATGCATGATGGTCATTGTTCAATCCGAGCAAACCAACCTTTGCTTGCTTTAAAAACTTCTCCATTTTGAGATTTTAAATGATCCTAACAATTTTTCACAATTGATCGCACTGTAGACTCAGGCAATTTGAAATCCCTACGTACAACTGCAAATTTATTACCATTTTCATTCATTCAGATTATTCTTAGTTTCTTTTCTAAACTACATTGCGAAAAATATTGCATTACAACAAATCTGCACTCGCCGGTGTCGCGATCAACGGGGGGTTACATGTACATAATTACTGTCTTTCAGCTTGATCTATATTCCTCGGATCTCTTAAATACTTGGCATAAAATCATAATCCACGAATATCTTTAATATGATGACTATATAACATAACTGTAAAAATGTTATTTTGAATAACGTTTCGAACTCCTTCAGTGAAAGACCCTGTTTAATCAACACCTACTACTATTTCAGTGCCAAGAGAGATTTTCGTCTTAGCTCTAAGCGAAAATGCATGAATTTGAATTTTGTGTGAAAATTAACTAAATTACTTTTTCATTAATTGTTTTGGTCAATTCGCAAATAAATTATCAATGCATGACCACTTGTTGGATTGATGGTTTTAGATTATTAACAGTGTGGTGGAGATTAAAAAAAAACATTCAATCTTTTGCTCACAATTAAAAATAAAAATGAATTATTTTCTTTTGTAGGTATATGAAGCTCAATTTGTGTAGGTGAAGTGTTGTTTCAAAATAATAAAACCATAATTTTGTTACTAGTATGTATTTTTTAATGTGCCAATAAATAGTTTTTTCTATCAATGTTTATTTTAATGAATTTTCCCGTAAGTACATATTTATATAATAATAATTATAAACTGTGGGTGAGGATGGATCGTGTTCCTGTGGAGGTATTGCAGGTGGCTCGAACTTTGCTCTGTTTACTACCATCTACAATTTAATTATCATTTTCAATTCTTGTTATTTACAACTAGTAGAAAATATAAATCCTTCAACTAGTTGGATAACCTCTAAAATGGAATATGGAAATCTTGCCATTTGTATAGCCTGTGACCTGGGATTGGCTATTTTAAGTGATCACTGTATACCCTGAGTATTATTTACAATTCTGCCTATATCTGATCATCCATATTTCTTTTATGTTGATCTTTATTAGGTTCATCTTTGAAATATCTTGACAATCTCTATTTTAATTTTTATATTCGTATTTGTGTGTTAAAAATATATCAGCGTGTTTTAATTGCTACATACTTCTGCTATAATTCTTTAAATGCAGATAATTTTTTATACATAATATAAACATAAATAATTTTATTTTATAACTCTAAAAACTATACTGTAATGCGTTAAAATGGGTATATTTTAATTTTGTGTATAATTTCAGGGATGAACATTATTTTTTTAAACAGTTTTTTTTATTTTTCTAACTAAATCTTCATGCAAGGTCCTCAATTCAGCTAACCCCGTTTAGCTGATATGTAAGTTGGCAAAGATTTTACATAGTTTAGAGTAAGCGTTAGGGTGACTAATTTAATAATATAAAAATAATTTTGTTATGTTCTTAACTGTTTTATTAAAATTTGCAGGAAATACAACTAACTTAACTTCACATGACACATCAAAACATTGCTGTGTGGGTATTACACAGACCATTGCCTCTTGGGGTATTTTCTTAATAATAAGGTTATATACAATAAAACAATCATTGGGGCTATACTAATCATGTCATATTTCTTCTCGCAGTAGTGTTGAGTAGATGTCCTTTTTTTTTACCTGAAATGCCCACCTTGGCCCCTTTTACATAATAATTATGGCTGATCGTTTGATCAGTTGAAATAAATGATAAAATATACCATTAAATAATGTGATGTGTGGTTTATTCAGCCAACATTCAATCTGACTAATTGTTGATTGGCCCTTTTACAATACGGAGCCATTTTGTGATTTGGCTAGCCAATATGTATTCCGGTTAAAATGATAATCGGGCTGTAACATACATATTATATAGCAAGTACAGTACTGCCGTTCCAAGTAAGGCAGTAACCAACATGTAAAGTTTTGAGGTTTTATATATTTAGTATTTTTTGCCGTATATTTATCAAAATGTATTTTTTTTACATTTTAGATGTATTTACTACACCAAGTTGTTAAGAAAAATTACAATTATTTATCAGATGGCATTAAAAAACACACTTAAATTTTTGCTAGGTACTACCTTTTTATTTGGAACGACTGAGTATGGAAAGGCATCCGAATTGTAGTCTGCAATACTTTAATGGTAATGAAACATGGATGTCCAACTTCAGAAATTTCAGACAACATCAACAATATTACCAATAGTGAATAATAAACATGTAGGACGGCTGAGAGTTTTAAATGAAGTCTTAAAAAAGTCTGTTATCTGCTTATGTTTTTCCAACTTCATTTCAAATGTGTGGTATCTTAGTCAAAGTAGAAATATAACTTTGTGGCTATCAAATTCGTTATATTCAGCCAAAGCAGTAATCAATGCTCCCACCGCTTCTGAAGATGAAATGCCCCTGCCCCATCCATCCGGATTACCACGATCATCAGAGAAGCAAGGTCTGGATTAGCGAGGCCCTACTATAGTATTAAAAAATAAATAGTCAATAAATAAAGGAATAAAACAGAGTATATAGATGGTCAGAATAATCACATAAAGCCACAAAGAAGAAGCTGCACCATGTCACAAAATTGATGCATTGCAATCTAGAACCATCACTGATACCGTCTTGCTCCACAAAATAATCAATATCAACTTGGATTGCCTTCAACTCCTTGAGAAAATTAAAATTATCTCTTGACATACAACTCGGCTTCAACAGATGTTTCATGTTGGTATATCAAGCACAAATAATAATAAGAATGCATGTTTATCCAGAATCCTAAATTTCTTTAACAATATTTTTTCTGAAATCGGTTTATATTTTCTTAGTCTAAACAACTACAAATAAAATGCTAGAATGGCAAATAACAATTATAATACAACAACTGTATTCAAACATTCTTTTTTTTATTTTTTTATGTAATTTCATTGTTTTGTTTTGAAATAAACTAATCTGGGGTTACTCCGTGTTAATCTTTTAGTGATAAGATTTTTTAAGACCGTTATTAATGATAAACTTTTTGATTTCATTTCTATTACCGTAAAACGCTGCAACTTTGCCGCAATTTTGACTTTTTTTGTAGATATCTCTGAACCTATTTATTATTATGGCTGTTAATGCGTTTTAGATGGAAGACGGACCTAATGCCTAGCCGTATAAGTTCCAAATCCTTTTAAATCTTGCAAGTTTTCCTAATTACATGCATTCAAAGTCGTAGGCAAAGTTGTGTGCAAAAGGCGCAACTTTGCCTCGAAGAATACCTCAGTAAATATAATGTTTCTCTTTATAGTATTTTTTTTCCATATGCAAGAGTCGCTGTGCTTGACCCCGGCAGTCAAATGATTGCCATTAAGGAAATAGATTTTTATTCACAGCTAATGGGGAGAGTTGTAGCAGGTACCACAAACTTCCCATACAAACATGTCGGTAAGTGTAGGGTTGTGCCAAAAAAAGATTTTTTTTTTCCACTTTTATTTCTATTTTTTCCTAAGTTAAACAAATAATCAGAAGTAAATCTAAATAAAGTTGGTAACAGTAGGTATTAATATCAGTCTATTATATCTATAATAATAGGTAGTCTTCTCTCTCAAACCTAAAGTTACTTTTTAGGCAGGTAATTAAAATTTCAGCAACACAAAGTAGGAACAATATTAAAAGCTATGACACTAAACAAACATACGTAAAAAATAAAACGAAAAACAAAAATAGCTAACTGTTTAACCAACATCGTTACTTTTTACTTTTAGAAACCACTAAGAATATATTTAAAAAAACTAGATATGCTTAAAACCAAACAAGCTAATAATAGTCTTATTTTGCTGAAAATACCGTTAAGTATAAAATTAGCATGTTATAACAAAAGATTGAGTCTTTTTTCTCTTTTTGTGTATTTATTTTCGTAACCTTCTTTATTTTTTTAGCTTTAGCTAGCTCTTCTGCTTGTTCAGTTGAAATAGATTTACCAGGTATGACTGGAAGCTTGCTGTTTTTGCCTGTTTTTATTGGTTGTGATTGTCTATTTTGCTGTAAAAACTCCAAAAGGCTAGCATCAAATTGACGAAAATTTTCTTCTTGTAGTGTTGGCATTTTTAATGTCACTCTTAAGGGATTGAAAGGAAATATTCCGGATCCTTCAAATCCTTTACATATGTTGATCTCTTTTGTAATGTTTATTTTTGACATTAGCTCCTGCAGTAGCTGCGGGAAATGACATTTGTTGATTGTGCTTGTAGTGATGTGTGCAGCTTTATAATTTGTTAAAATTTCACACCAATGTCGTTTCATTGGTCCAAAAAATGCCACGTCTAGTGGTTGAGTAAGGTGTGTAGCATTTTTTGGAAGAAAAGTAAATCTAATGTTTTGACTTTGACATATTTGAATTGTCTCGACACTTAGGTGAGATGCCAAGTTATCGCCGATAATAAGTTTTACGCCGTCACGAGAGTCTGCCCATGGCATAACTATAGTCTTGAACCAATCATCAAAACAAATCATATCGAACCATCCAGATTTGGTGCGATTATACCTAGCATCTTTTGGACCATTTTCACACCACTTGGACCACAAATGATCTGCTTTGTAAACCACATAAGGTGGTAGGCAAATTCCGTCAGCAGTTCCGCTGAACATGATTGATACTGAGCTTTTGCTTGCATTAATTACCCTTTCTGGGTGTTTTGTGCCTCTTTTGAAAATACATTTTTTAGATCCGGGGTCGTCACTTAAATTTGTCTCATCAAAATTGAGAATATTACTGGTGGGAACATCTTTAAGAGAAATTTTCAAATTTCTGTAGTATTCGTCCATTTCCTCTACTGTTTTTGCAGCACGGCTTCGTTTTATATTTTGTGTTGCCCTTTGTGAAAAATTGTGTCGTTTTAAGAAAAAACGGGCCCAGCGTTCACCAGGCATTTTTCCTTTAAAAAGAGCAGATTTTCCACTTTTTAAAAGGTAGTTGTAAACTACAATACGCAAATCTAAAAGAGAAAGAGGACAACCAAATTCTGCTGAAATATTCACCACGTCCGCTATGTGAGCTTCTTCCTCAGTTGAAAACTCTGTAGGTCGACCAAATGGTTTATTATGTACGCTTTTGACTTTGTTGCTAATTGTCCGACGTGGGATCCCAAACTGCTTTTCTGCTTCGTATGATGAAATAATTTTTCTTCGAACGAGATCTACAGCAACTTCCAGCATTTCCTTCGAGTAATCAGAATAACTACGAGCTCCTACTCTACGCCTTCTTCGCTGTTGATTGTTTGCCATTTTTCACATAACTGCAATAGAATTAAGATTTCCATAATTTTTAGTATTCAATTTGTCCTCGAAATATCGTTTTATCAATAGATTTGAGATATTTTGTAAACTTATTATAACGATCATCGATAGAGATAAACTTTGAATTAAGTTATGTTTCGAACACTTATATAAGTAGTGTGTCATATTTAAATCATAATTAAAAGTTTATTTGTATTACTAGAAATAAACGAAAAAAACTTTATCCGGGTAAATTATATAAAGTCAAATAAATTCAAATTTCGTTTAATAAAAAAATTAAATTAAATGAAAAAATCAAATTTAAGATAAAGCACGTTGACTACTAGTGATAACCCTAGAACCAGGCAAAAAGTACAAATCGTGTTTTCAAAACACTGCACAACATTGCCTAGCAAGTTTTTTTGATGAAATCGTGTACTTTTGATAAAAGTATCAAACAATACGAAAAATATACAGTATTTTCTTACCCCGGGACGGTTTTACTTTTCAAAAACACTTTTGGTTTTTCTTGAACTTTAAAAGTTTTAGGAGACCAAAATTTCACGACTCCTCCTGCCGACATTCATCGCTCAACTGAGAGCGCAACAATGGAGTTGGCGTTATGAAAAATAAAAAAGGTGTTGCCAGGACAATGAAAAATTACTACCAAATGGTAAAAAGTGAGAAAAAGCCAATCAAATGCGAAATATCGTAATCGTAACGAAACAGGAAAAGTTGTGGCCGGTAGGAAAAGTTGCAGCGTTTTACGGTAATGTAGGCAGGCGCAGTCGGTTAAATGGCTAACTGTGAAACGCGTCGCGGGATCGATTCCTGCCACTTACATGAAAGATTTCTTTTTCAATTACTTGGGCGCTACGGGTATTTTTAATAACTTCATTCCATACCCCCTCTTTCCTACCTGCTGACAAGCCTCTAAAATAGAGGCACAGTGGGTTATCCCTTAAAAAATTTAATTAAAAGTGGAGTGATACTTACCTAATGTAATTTTTATGATACCAGTAACTTTTCTTACTTTAAAACTTGATTTTGTAAAGGATTTGGCAAAATTGTCATGTTTGACGGTAATGTAAAAGCCAAAATGAAACACCTTTTATCATTTAAAAAAAATCGGTTCCTATTTTCATATTTTCACAATGGTAATACCGTATGTATAGCCATTGGTTTCTAGGATTGTTGACGTTTCTGTTTGTAGTCGCTTACGTCTTTCTCGTTCTAGATAATTCAGTTTTATAGTTCTTTAAAATGGCTGTCGGTGGTGAAGGGGGTGTCAAAGTTAGATTAGAAAAATTATCCCTTGACACTGATCAAGGGATTCTAGAGGACGAACATCAGAAATGGGGCTTAACATTAAAAGAAGTGTACCGACTCGGGTTGAGCTTTTACAAAGGTACTTTGCGAAGCCTGTCACTTGTTTTAATTTGTTACCGTAGCTGTCAAATAAACGTCAAAAATTAATATAACTTCGTCGGCAAATCTAAATTGTGTTGGTTTTGTAGATAAAGAAGGAAAAGCGTTACATTTAAGCTATGAAGATAAGCTTAAACTCATTGCGTATACACAGCAAGCGATTCATGGACCATTCAACGAAAAAACTGCGCCCCCACTCGGTGTTTTAGATGTGATAGGAAGAGACCGCAGATCGGCATGGCTGGAATTAGGGAATATGTCTCATACTCAGGCGATAGTTGGTTTTATACATATGCTAGATAGGTGAGTAAACATTTCTTAGACATTCGACTCCCTATCTTGATTGAATTTGCCACATCTTAATAGACATTTGCTACTTACCTATTCATTGCTCTATGATAACAAGGTTTAATAATTATATAGCTGACAGATGATAGGTTTAAACTTGAAACCCAGGATATTTGTGTTTTATTTATTCAGTTTACATTCACAATTTCTACAATACTTACAAACTTAATTTAAATTATTCCCAAACATGCTTACATTTTAGTGTTGTTCAAAATGTTAAATTTTTAATGTTACCCGAAAAGTTTATTTCGTGATTTTCAATGTTTGTTAGTGTATTAATTGTATAGTAACTATTATATTAAGTGTCTTTCTAGTCAAGGTTTTATTATCAAGGTGATTGATATTTAATAATGTGCATATACAAACTACTGGACTAAATTAATTATTGATGATTTGTGTTTTCATTGGAATACCATTTTAACCCTTTCATCCCAAATATATATTCAAATATTAAAAATTTAAAATGTATCTGTGTCCAGACAGATTAAAATATAGTTCTGTTTGTGAAATAGAACCAGAATCCATGATGAGTGCTTTCGACTCAAAAGATGCTCTCAGGTAAAAATCCTGAATATGGAAATCGAGTGGAGATAAATTTGTCTCGCAAAGAAGTAGTTGGCGCATTCGCCTACCATGCTTGAGGTTCCGGATTCGATTCCTGGGAAGGTCGACACGTATTAGGGAAAATACATGTCAAAGAAAATCTGCTCTTTATTCAGCATTTGATTCGGGCAGAGGAAAACTTGTCAACATCCGGCGCTGCCCAAACACTAGATTTGGAGATTGTGCTTTTGCCGTTGCCGGCCCCTCTGCCTGGAATCAATTGCCTTCAAACTTACGAATCATAGACAGTCCCAGTCAGTTCATATTTCAACTAAAATCTCCAACTTTAGTTTATCATTCCCTCAATTTTAAATCAGAAAATATAATATGTCACTTTAGCTTAGTTAGAATGTAAGTTTACGTATAAAATTTTAAAGAGCCCTTGCGGTGATTTTTCACATAAATGGCACTATATAAATCAACCAAATATTATTATTATCAAATATTGATTATTAAAAGGTGGTTTTTCACTGCAATATTTCATGTTCCTGGACTGGCACCTGAAGCGTGAGGTTGATCACCTTACCTTTATGTAACATATGATTGATATACACTGCATTTAGTGTACGAATACAGTGCCCTATCACCATCTGGTACGAAAAGGGCTTTTATTTACCTCACGTACCTACTGAAATTTAAAAGTGATGAGTTTATTTTTTGATTACTGGTATCCCTACGTACGCCACTATTTATTTCTGGTTATTTTGATATTCGGCATTACACAGGAAAGTTTGTTTTTAAGTTTGACAGCTGCCTTCTGACCGGTTTGTTTGTTTTGGAGTGAATACTTTCTCCCATCTTTCAGGCAGCTTACGAATCCCGCGTTCAAATAACTGGTCATCTTTCGAAGCGATCCACAAATCAATCGATGTATGAGATACTTCCGTTTATGCTCTGACCAATGGTAGAGATTGCCGTCTTCGTCTCGCGCCTCAAACTATTTTCTATATCAAAACTTATTCATAACTTTGAAAAGGAACCAGAACTTCAACCATCTTCAAATAATAATCTCGATCATCTGTTACATGAAGGTAATATGCCACCTACTTCAGGTGCCTCCTTTTTAATAAACATATCATGTGGAGTTTACTAAGAATCGAACCCAGAACCTCAAGATAGTAGGCAAATGTGCCAACCATTACACTTCAAAGTGGACTTATCCGATACTCGGTTTACATTTTCAGGATTTTTACCTGAGAGTAGTCATCTTGTTAAAAACAATTGTCCGGAGTTCTGGTTCTATTTCACACCCAGAACTGTATTATTCATCCAATCAGATACAGACAAGTTTAACATGCAGGGAAGAGTTTATAATTCATAGTAAATTCCTTATTTTAACTACTCGTAAATTGTTATTAAAGAAGCATCTTAAAATTGCCAAATTCAAACGCAAAGAAACGCTTTTATATTTTTGTTAATTTGAAATATTATGTGCTGTGTAATGTTTTGGTGGTAAAAACAAAAATGTTTCCGGATTTCAAGCGCTGCTTTTGTTTTATTTGTCGCAGGTTGTGTCCCCTATTTAAAACATATGTAGAAGCAAATAAAAAGGATAGCGATGAGAAAAAATTCCAAAAGTAAGTTGTTTGTATATTTTTCATAAAATGGAAATCAAGCTGGGGTGGAGCGGATTTTTCAAACCTAAGATCCCTAAAACCTAAGATCCACTACCGGGAACCACAAACCGATTCTTACTTGATTTATCTATTTATTTTATTTCAAACTAATGTAAGTGTTTGAGGGTTTATTGCTTTATGTGTATAACAATAATAATACCACAAATGGTTTTTGTGAAATTAAAAATTACAAGTTAACGTTTATATTATGTTTTGTTTTCG
The DNA here is from genome assembly GCF_059751315.1 of Micrasema longulum. NCBI lineage: Eukaryota > Metazoa > Arthropoda > Insecta > Trichoptera > Brachycentridae > Micrasema > Micrasema longulum. The sequence goes on along the minus strand of NW_028277244.1, from coordinate 1,242,101 downwards.
GCAGAACATGCAAATCATAGTTTGAAATTGCCTTAACTTAATAATTACCTATATTTATATTTTTTTAAATATACATCCTTGTTATCTTTATTTCTTACATCAAGTTATAACTTATTACAAAATGGCGATTAAAAGTATCCCTCATAATTTAACTTTTAGCATATGTAATCCTACAAAGCATAATGTAGGATTTTGCTGGTTTTGGGGATGGTTGGAGCTCGTACTCCAGTTGGAGATGGACAGAAGAAATGATGTTTAAGGTTAATGTGTATTTATTACATGTGCAAATAAATATGCGGAATGTTGGAATAGACTGACTTGGTTGGGCTGACTGACATTACCACACCCTGTGATCTCTTTATAAGCTGCAACCTTTTGTTGTTTGTGTCTCCACGGGGGAATGACGTTAATGTACTCCAGGACGTTGCTCTTATGTGGACAGATTTCTTATGTGCAATACTGTTGTTCTTGCCGAAAATGATGTATTGTATTCAATAAAAATTCTGAGTTGCTTCTTCGGTCATTGCACTATATTTTAAGTAAAATCTTTTGGCAAGTGTGTGTCTCATCGATTACTGGACTTTCATCCCCGCGGATTGTTATACCCAAAACCCGCACTGCTTTTACTCAGAGGCACTTCTCATTTATCACACCGAGAGTGTTTAATATTTTAGAGGGTTGTATTAAGCTCTCAAGGATAAAAGCTATTTTCGATATGGAGGTTCAGACTGGATTTTCCTTGGGGGGAGAGATTTGAATAGAAATTTCTTTATGATTTTTTAATTATTTGAGTTAGTAGTTTCAAATAAATCAAATGTCTGTTCTTTTTATATTGATGTGCTATGTATTATTTTTTAATGATGTTCTATTTTTTAGATATTCTGAATACCATATTATTCGTCCCAACTCAACACAGGGCTTTAGCCACATGGAGTTGGGACTTATAGAATTATATTGTTAATGAATAAATAAATGAAACAAAAATGAAATTAGTTGAGCGTAGTTGATATTTATATAAATATCGCAACTTGGTATGCAGTAAAAAATATTTAATGACCACAATTATTTTATATCTTTTGACTTATCTACTTTAAATAGATAAGCATTGCGCCTACACATTTCACTATATGTATTGCTATTCAAGTTTTATGCGAAAAACCACGGTGTAAATAAAAATGTTATTATCTTTGATTATTTGATTTAATAGTAAAATGTACTTTTAGAAATAAACTAGATGAAGAATCGAAAGAATTGGCGGAAATACAGAAAAACACAGATCAGGAACAGAGAAGACTACAACAACAAAAGGCCAGTGAAGAGGAGCAGATGTATGTATATTTATAAAGAAGTTTATTATATAAAGAAAAGAAGAGTGATACTTTAATCCATAAATTGTTTTACACACATTTATTTATATAATAAATTACAATGAACTTCCATCAAGAATTTTCACTTACAGACTTAAATGTTTTTATAAAGAAGTATACTAACTCCTAATCTCGAAATATTAACACAAACAAGACTTGATATCTCTTCTAAACTTCTTCTCTTTATAAACTAATTATATGAATATAAGCACCCTTCAAAGAATACAGGCTACCTATAATGTCACTTTTAGTGACATCGACATATTACACTGTAAATACTATAGTTTCATCAGGTCTGTTACCACTTTACTGCGAACTAGTTTGTTTATAAAATAATTTAACATGACATTGGCAAAAGCATCAAATTTGATATGCAACTCCATTTTACTAAAAAAAAATTTTTTTAAAAAGACATTTTAAATTCATCTTCTGCTTAACTTTTACATACACCTACTATCGAATTGTTGGTTGTGAAATTTTAAATATTTATATTTATGGAAACCGAGAGAGAGAAGAGGATAGGAGGGATGGCACCATACCATGTCTTCTCCCTTTTATATAATTTTTATTTAAATTTTTAATATTTCCTTTTTAGTATTTATTTTTTTCCCCTTCTTCTGTATTCATAATAAATATGAATGTGAAATCTGTTATTGGTCTTTAAATTGTTTACTTATACCTTGTGTTTATTAAAAAGACTATGATTTCCGTTATAAATAAACTCCTGAGAGGGTCGACATAAAATATTTGTTAAAATATTTGTTTCACTAATAATTAATAATAATATTTCACTGTCCCTAGACTGGTACCTGAAGCGTAAGACTGATAACTTAACCTTCCTGTAACAGGAAATCGAGATACATTCATTGCATTTACTTGATGCAATGCCCTATGCAACATCGGGTTTGGATTTGATGATTATTAAAAAAGCTAAAAAAAATATTTTTTCTTTGAAATTGTTTTAAACAACAAAAAATAATATATTACACAAATTGGATTTTTTTCCCTTTCATATGTTTATTATGATTAGGTGATTAGTTATTACTGCATTCTTATTTCTTTTTAAATATTACTTTGCTGGATTTTTTTCATTATTATTTTTTGCTTTGTTATTAATCATTTCAAACTTATGTTTATTTTTCACAAATATTTTTTTTTTTACCCATGTTATGTTTCTTTTTTTTGTACTTTCTTCTTATGAACACTTTTTTGTTGTTATTTCTATAAATTTTCTGTTTTCAAGTATTATATATTATGTTGTAATTGGTTCACTGCTTTATAATTTTGTAAAAAGTTTGTTCAAACATAAATAAGCTACATATTTTTCAGGTCTTAATTGTAATCTAGTGCTAGATTACAGCATAGTCTTTAGTCCATGTTTAAATTATTGTACAGTTTTATTATATTATAGAATGTTATATTTAATTGTTTTTGGTAAGTAATAGTATTATTTCAAAATTTCAGCCGCCGCATAAAAGATGCCTTGAATGAGCAGACATACGAACAGTTCCTCCAGTATGCTTGCCAACAGTTTCCAAGTAACCCTGACCAGCAGGCTGTTCTTGTGCGACAACTACAAGATCAACATTACCTTCAATACATCCAGCAGCTATCACTTAATCGCCAAGCGGCCAACCAACCAAGTTCCGACAGCAATAAACAAATACAGACAGAAAGTGAATGTGCAGATAAGTCATTTTCAGCTAACGAAAAACATCTCCTAATTCAGGACAATGAGTAAGAATATTTTAAATATACCTCTTTATAGTATATATTTCTACTTTACTACTGGGATCATGTTTTCCTGATGTCACTGCGACCTATGACGGTCAATTATGATGATGGAGCATTTGGCATTGTTATTATTAATTTCTCTAGAAGTCAGACTGATCTTCTTTTCTTTGCATGATTTACAATCAAGATAATAATAAAAATAAAGAAAAAGGGGTGTATGTATGTGTTTAATTTTTATGTAATAAAATTCTTGGATTCAAATTTAAGATGTTTTTATCAAAATTAAGTCATTAAACTAGATACCAAAGTTATGGGAAATTACTTCTCCAATGAGGAACTTCAGCCCTACGGGAAATTATTTATAAAAAATATTTTCTTACGCACGGTAAAAATCAGAGTATAAAAATATAAGTTTCTTGTAAATGTATGAAAAAAATATTTTGATAAAATGAACTACTTTGAACGACGTCACTAGTTCATATGAATCAACCAATGATGAGACAGTTGTGGAAGATTTCCAGTTTACTTAATGTCAACGAACCAATATGCAGAACTAACCAAGAAGCGGAAGAGAACTTGAGACTTTAAAGGCTGATTAATTTCAGAAATACAAAACTTGAAAAAATCATAGTGCTGATAATACGATACATAATTTTTTTTTTTTAAATTAACCGAGAAATTAACTAATATAAAATTAAATTTAGAAGTTCTAGATGTTACTTTTTATTCAATTGAACTTGATGTTATTACATGGTACCAAAAAATATTTTTTGTGTCTGTTTTTATTATAACTTGCTAATGGAATGTTCTTTATGTAACAGATCTAATCATAAGTCTCTTGGCGAGAAAAATGACCAGACGGAAGATAGTTCACAAGAACAGCACGAAGACAGTCAGTCGGATGAAGGAGGTATTCATTATTTTAGAATAAACTGAAAAAAAAAAAATATTTTGAAAACTATTACAGAAAAATCTAAGAGAATTGATTTTATCGCTAATCTATTGAATAAATTTAATCAATCTTTAATGTGTTTTGGAAAATTTGTAGTTTTTAAAAATTATTTTTAGTTTTTACATTATTAACTATCACTGTTGTTAATCTGCGTATGTGAAAATGGAGTATGTGAATATGCGTTACATGTGAGTTTTTAAATGTCACACACACGATTATCTAAACTCTCTCCTATATGTATTATGTATTATTAAACAGTGAACTTTCAATTTGGCTCTAGTATTGTCAACATATTTCTACTTATTGTTGTGTAATTGCTGTAAAAATCCCTAATAAAATATAATATTCAATTGCAAAGTTCAATTCAAATTAGTAAATATTTTTATATCAAATGCTTTTGTTACTAATGGTAAGTTTCAAATATTTATTTACCGTGTAGAATTTCTATGTAATAATTTTGGTAGTATCAATCAAAACATGGTTTAGTTAAAATTAAAACAATTTGTTTCTAACCGTTTAATATTTATTTAGTTACCGGCTTTTCGCCAGTTGCAAAGCTATAAAAACTTCATTCATTTTTTTAGTAATGAATATTCGCATAAATTCAGCAATAAACAGCCCCAAATATTTTGTTTGATGACACCAAGACTTGACTTATTATTAGTATTTAGTAGACACTGTTAAAATTATGAAATAGGATATTATTAGTTAGGTACTAAATTAAACCATGATAAGGAAGCTTGTGTAGCTTCATAAGCGTTGGGTAATTAAATAAATATTAAATTAGAAACAAAGTTTTTCTATTTTTATTATATAATAAATAGCAACAAATTTAGTTCTTTAAATATACATTTTATAGTTGGTTTAGTAAGTCAATCATACATGTCACCCTTACTTGTAAAACTCGTAAATCCACAGATGGTAAAAAATGATATTTTGGTCTTTTCTGTTAGGACTTCCAATAATCTATATGCGTGTAAAACTAGTATAATCATATACTCACTACAAACTACAAACTTTAAAATTTCTTTTTTTCACTTAAATTTTAATTTTTAAACAACTTTCATTTAGGTTTTTCTTTTTCCTTCTCTTTTTTATACTTTTATAATTAACCTTACATATAATTGCTTTATAATATGGAAACTTCACTGGTCCATTAGAATTAAGTCTAATTGTGTAAAATATTAAACTTTGTAACTGTACTGTATGTTTCCTGAATAAAAGAAAAAAGAAAAGAAAATAAAATAGTGTTACATTATTTTTAAAAAAATGTATTAAAAAAAACTTCACTGCTGAAGTAAACACTGTTTTTTTTCTCCCTTGAAAAGAAGTATTTTTGGGATTTGCGAGTTTTACAAGTTAGGCGGACGATGTGTATTTATTAACCTCTAAACGTTTTCTCCTTCACTATCTGAGTATTTTTTCCATTGGTAGATAACTATGCGGTGGCATCTCCCAGCATGTGGACCAGGAATGGGCTGGCCCAGTTCAAGCAGGCTGTGAGGAATGCTGCCGGCGGAGGGGGTGTGCTGCAGGTTGGGCACGGAGAGACCTTGACGGTGCGGGTCCCTACGCATGAAGGGGGCAGATGTCTGTTTTGGGAGTTTGCCACTGATAATTTCGACATAGGTAAGCATGCAACCTTCTGGCTACGCTGGGTAGAATACATACTATGACTTATGTATAAATAAGTCACTGCACAGAGCTGCTCCGGAATATCTAAAAGATCTATGCATTCCAGGGGGGCCACTACAATGGGAAGTCAATTGTCAATAAAGTAATATCAAATTTTCTGTACGAAAATGTATTTATAATATTTGTATATTTTTTATTTAAAACATGTTCAATTACAGGTTACCGGTAAAGATCCTTAAAATTCGTATATAAATACAGTTGAACTTGGTTATTACGAGGAAAACGGGATCGAGTGAATTAGCTTGTTATAAGCATTACTTGTTATACCAGAGAAAGGTTTTTTTAATCCAATCGCCATTGCATATTGTCACTATTGAAAATTGTAATATGTAAATGCTTACAAACATACCACTTTCTAAATTTCAAATGCTGATAAATAAACATTTGTATTTTTTCACAATGTTGACACTTCAACATATTTTGCGCCACATTCTATTTTACAAACAATTGCCACTTTTTTGCAAAATGAAACACTCCGCTTGTTAGTAGTCATGTTTACAATTCAAGGGTTAGGTTTTAATTTATCTAACATCACCCACTAGTAATGTTCATTATGCATTGACAATAGAACATAAAAAAAATAAAACCCCCGAAACAAGGATGTCATTCATAAAGTATGAAAGAAGTTATAAATTGTAAAGAGGTGCTGAGCCTGTGCTTACTAAGTTCACAAAGCTTGGTTTTTTTACATGCAATTTCAACCATATGTGTGATACTTTGTTAATGTTATCGGCGAAAACACCAATTAGGTACTTAGACACTTACACAGTGTCATAAATGTAAATAAATAAATACTAACGCCCCGCGGCATCAGACTAAGTTAATTCCCCATTTGGTTTTTATTTCGAAAATTATGTTTTTAAACGATTGAAGAGTTTTTGCTCAACTGTTGACAATATTTTTGTTCGATATGTCCGAGAAGAAGCTTGTTATAAAAGTTAATAAATATATGGAGAAAACCACAAACTAAAATGTCAACTAATGTCTGTACAATCTTTCTTGTTACAAAACTACTTCATATAGGTATCTTTTTTACACTAGGGTTTGGAGTATTTTTTGAATGGAGTAAGCCCCTAACAACTCAAGTGACTGTGCACGTAGCTGAAAGTGATGATGAAGGAGATTTGGATCACGAAGAATTTGATGATGAAGATGGTAAAAATTATATTTCTTTAATTGAACCTCTATCACACTAACTATACACAAAATACAATCATTTCTAATATTATTCATAATTATTGCTTCAGATCATTCATTATTTATGAATTCTATCAACAATATTTTATGTTTGTCCAAATTTTTGTAAACAAGGACTGGATTTCACCTCCTAGGGAGTTATTAAGATTAACATATTTCAATAAATATGGAGAACATTTAAGAGAAGGAAATATAGAGGTCTAGGCCTTTTTAGGGCTCATAACTCGTCATTGGCTGGTTTAAGTGGCTACTTTACACACTTTCAAACAAATAAATAAATAAAACATGTTATTCAAAATAAAACAAAGAGTGTTTGTAAGAAACTTTGTTTTTTTTTCAGAAATAATTAACACTAGTGACCTAGAATGCGGATCCGACCAAGTGGGAACGGTTCGTTCAGGACTGTCCATGTTGAAGCCACCTGTCAGTATAGTTATTCCCATATACAGAAGAGATAGCCATCTTGAGGTATGTAATTGTTATAGCTTTAAAGTTGACAAACCAATTTATTTATAAACGCCCAGAAGAAGGAGTAAATAAAGTATTATAGTAATTGACACAAAATATAATCACAATTATTTCACTAATATGTTAATTATAAAAAAGAAAAGAAAAGAATGGCCATTCAATGGAAAGGATAGCTAATTTAATAGCAGCAGGAGTGGTGTGGAGCAAGTCCAACTGCTCAGCATAATTATTAGCAGTTCTGTGGATGCTCACTAGGGGTGGGGAGAATGGTGGGTGAAGTTTGTCCTGTTGTACTCACACTGGAACATGTATTGGAGTCTGGTGGTCCTTGTGGCTACACGAAAGTTTATCAGGGACAGTAATTTTGGGCGATTTATTATGGCGCATATCACTTTGTGCATTAGAGTGAGGTCAGCAATTGTCCTTCTGGTGGAGAGCAATGGTAACCTCAACTCAGACATCAAAGTTTGGTAGCAAATTTCATTTACAGGTTTACCCTTTTTGAACTGTATGTAGCGTGAAATCTTCCGTTGAACTCTTTCCAAGTTAGAAGAGTTGCAGTTGTACAAAGGGCTCCAGACTGATAATGCATATTTCAATTGTGATCGGACCAGGGCGCAATACAGAGACTTCATTAGACTACTAAAATTTGTTGTATTTGTAATGAACCAATGCCCAAAATGAGAAAATACTTATTCAAATCATATGTTGGTATGAGTCTCGGAGTAATAATTCGCTAAAGAAGCCCTTTAGCTAAATAAAAGCATTCCAAATTTTTGGTTTGGTTTTTAGTTTAACAACAAACGTGTAACGGACGGTTTTAGTTTGCGCTTGCGATTCTCGTTGTGTTGTCAGTTTGTTGTGTTGCTGTAAACTGTAGCTTACTTTGTGGTTGATTATAATATAATGGTTTTTGTCTGTATGGGCGACTCTTTTAGCCAGTGGCGTATTATTACTCACAGGTATGAGTGGATTATGTATAAACAATTATTAACCAAGATTAGTTTATGGAGGGAAGAGCCTCTGATGAACAAGGCTTTACAGAATAAAGTCTATTCTCATGATATACTTCTCAAAATATTAAATGATTCGCCGTGTTCTGGATTGTAAAGCAGGACTATGTTGAGAGCCTGCTATAACCTCATTTTATTGTTGTAAAAAAACATTTTAAAGTACTGATTATGTTTTAAATAAAACATATCATTCACGGAAATCCACCACTACGTAAGACAAATTTGAGCACTTGAAAGAGTTTTTTTTTTATGGGTTCAGTAAAATTATGACTTAGGGGTGATGTTACATATGCCGTGATGGATTGCTGTCGACGATATATAATAAATTTTTACCACATTGTCCGATTTTATATATTTTGATTTATCTAGAAACTCAGACTGATGCTTTCATTCTGTTTTGTGGTAGCATATATTTAAAATGACTAATTTGAAAGTTTTGACATGAATTTGTGAAAATTAAAAAAAAATTAAGAAAAAAAAATATTCAAAATAAAAGATTATTTTTTGTCTAGTTTTGACAAGTATATATGAAACCATTTTATTATTGCCAAAGTTGTAAAGTAGGTTGATCATGCGAACCTTCATAGTATTAAGAAGGAGGTATAAAATATATGTACCATAATTAGTCAGAGTAAAAATGGATAAAATGTAGATTTAAATTCGTAAAATCAGTTGCTTTTAATCATAGATGGACCTGAAAACCAAAAATCGCTAGTTTGAAATCTTCAGATCTTATTTTATATTAAAAAGGATTTATGATATTACCGTAGCATTTTTCTCTATTCATTATTGCTTATAAATGTTTTTATTTTTTTATTTTCCAGATATATGCAGGATCGCACACATACCCGGGCGAAGGAATCTATTTACTTAAATTTGATAATACATTCAGCCTGTGGAGATCTAAAACATTGTTCTATCGGGTGTATTACACGCGTTAGGAGTTTAACTATACTCTAGGTTTACAAATTATATGTCCAGTATTCTAAAGGCACAAAGGATGAGTATACCTAAATGTGTAATCATTTATAGATCAAGGTAAATTACTGGAAGTTATACACTTTGGGAATTATAGTCTAGTAGACATTAAAAACTACATTAAGCTCAAATCCTCTGCATTATTTATGAATAAATTAAGTACTATATTTTGTAATTACATACTTAATATATTCACGGCTAATTCAGTTATAATTGTTCAAAATGAAACCATGGGGATTAATGTACTTTTACATCTTCAAACTATCTATATACGTAAAATAAAAAAACTTTCTAATTGTTTTCGATCTTGTAAAAATTATAGTTCGCCTCCTTAGGATAAAGGTTAGCGTGTTGCATTACTATGTGTGGAGTACCAGGTTCGATTCCCAACTGGGTTAGCATGAAATTATTTGTTTTGCGTTTTTTTATGTAATATTTCAATGTTACCCTGTATTTAAATATATAAATAAAGTATAAATGTAATACCGCAACTGTTTTTCAGTGTAATTCCCCGTAAGTGCTAGGGCAGCAGTTTCCAACCTTTATGCTACTATGCCTCCCCCAAAAAAAAATTTATTTCGCACCTCCCTATCTTTTAGTTTTTCAATAGCTTTAATAATATATACGCGTTTTAAATAATAAAAAAAATATTACAAAAAAAACTGTAAATTACAATTAACATAATAACAACAAGGTTATGCTATAACATATAGGTTCATCCATATTTATTTTGGAGGGTGGTACATAAAGTGCATTGGTACATCAATTGCAGTGTATCTTAATCATTTTTGCTTCATGAAAGTAAAATTATCAGGGACTGTGAAATATTCTAGTGTAAAAAGGCCTTTTTAAACAAATATTTCATGTCGACCATGACGGGAATCGAACACGAGACCTCTCGCACGGTAGGCAAACGCCCTTACCACTACACCTCGAGGCGGACATCTCACACTATCTTTAAACAAATACTATTATATTTTATTTTTACCCCCTCTTTATGACTGTGGTTCCTCTAAGCTCAAGGTCGTGTTTGGCAGTTCTTGGTCAACATTAATTCGCCTAATTTTTACTGTTATATTACGCCGTATGATAAAGATTAAAAAGTTCACATCGTAATGGTTTTCGGAATGAAGTTTTATGTACATATTTGTAGATATCATGGTCTGGAAATTATTTTTGGCGCTTTCCCTGGCGATTTGGAAACCGCTGTGCTAGGGGGAAATATGAAGAATACAGTTGATTTTAGGCATAGATTATTAACAGAATGGGCACATTACAAATAATTTACCGCATAAGTATATTGTGTTTGTTTTGTCTTTAAATGAATGAAATGCGTTACATGATATAGAATTTAACGGGACCAGAATATTCCTTCAAGTTTTTTCATAAATAATTCCCGCATTCAATAATAATTATTGTTGTACTTGCAAATTTATAAAAAAATGTGGTGTATGTAGAAGTAATCTCCCTATAGAATTACATATTTCATTCTTGTTTATTTTTGCTGTTCTGGGTGTGGTCAATGACTTTTTTGACAATGTTATTTGGTTTACTTATAAATTAGTGTGTCTGTAGACTGGTTCTATTCATATATGTATCAGTATAGAAGAAAATCATAACCGTTCATCGTTTTCAGTTTTTCAGCATTAATAAATGAAGTGTTACATTATTATATAATTTCAAACATGGCTGGTAGGTATTATTTATTCAGTAATAATTTATTTGTACAATTCATGTTAAACTAAAGTCACACCAATGTCAACTTAACAGTATGTATATGTCGCAGTCGGATTGTCGAAAATACATCGGCCAGCCAAATTACAAAAGAGAGGCATATTATGATAGGGCTAATCGACAATAAGCCATATTGTCAATACTTGGCAGTTTACAATTTAGCTAGCCACATTTAGCTGGTTTGTAAATTGGCAATGATTTGATATCTTTTAGAGAGAGCATTGGGGTGACCAATATTATGTACTTTTTAAATAAGAAAACGCGTTTATTTTGTTATTAATTAGATTAGGTTAGTTGTATTTCCTACTAATTTTAATAAAATAATAATTGTTTTATTATTTAACTCAACCCAACCTATCTTAACTTCGCATAACGCATGAAAATATTGTTCCATAGGTATTACATGCACTATTGAGTTTTGGGGTATTTTCTTTTTAATAATAAGGTAATACTCATTGAGATTAACAAATTACAACAGGGATGGAGAATACCTTAAATAAGGGAATATGGAAGTCTAGGCATTTACAGGGCTTATGACCTGTCATTGGCTGGTTTAAGTGGCCACTTTCACCATTTTGCCTATGTTTGAACATCCATATTTCTTCAATTCTTCCATTTGTTGATTTCAGTGAAGTTAAAGAGCTGAAACCTTTATTGTTGTGAAGAGATTCATCTGGCTGAATTTCACATACTAGGTAACGCCTGAAAACAATTTTTCAATTTTTAAACTTCTTCTTGGACCAGTTAGTTTCATTACAATATTTGAGTTTGTCCAAATACTCGTAGACAAAAGACTGGATTTCACCCCCTCGGGAGTCATTAAGAAGGAAAAAAACAAAGAAATATTCGTTGTATTTCTGACTTTCAGTCAGCCTCGCCATAAATGTATATTAATTTCTAATTTTAATATAAAAAACAAACACCGATTTGAGCCTACTGAATACTTTATTTTATTTTTAAAAATATAAAAACAAAAACTATGTGACAATTGTTTCGCCTTGTAAGGGCATTTTCAAACAAATGAAACATTCGTTTGAAAATGCTCTAACAAGGCAAGACTCAAATTAATGTTTGGTTTTTATACTAAAAGTATAAATATGGAGTTCTACAAAATAATCACCAAATCAACAAATATATAAATTTCTTTCATTTACCCAGCACATTCAATGAAGAATTTTGTTTTAGTTATGATAGACTTCAAGTGTAAATGTACGAGTTCCTCATAAGATAATTTTGTTCATACTGCTAATATATAAATACTTGTGCCAAGTAGCTAAAATATAAATAAATAAAAAAAACCTGCAATATTTTCTTGTCATAAGTGTAACTTTTCCTACACAGGCTTGTGTTATTTTTGCAATGTACTACCTTAACATGGCCCTCAAAATATTGTATTGTTTAGGCTTAGAAATTAATGTTTTTAGAGGTGTAACAGTAGTTTTAATAAATTGATAATATTATATAATATATGTTAATGAAAATTTTAAATTAATAAATTCAATGGTAAAATTTTGTTTTTATTTAACAACTTTCATCCTAAATTTAACATTGTTTTTTATTTTCTATGCATAAATTGAATTACTACAGTTATCAATCATTTTAAGCCCTAGTTATTCCTGTTTTATTATTTAGGTTTTAAAAATCAGAGTTTGGTATGTATGGTGAACTTTGAAATCTGTCTCGGTAACAACTTAACTTAAAAAACAAGATTTGTAGATTTAAAACTCGCTGTGATTATTTTGGTGATATATTCACATTCTGAAACTTACGAAAGATGTTTTCCATTTCAAATTTCTACTAAAATTCTGATATCAATTTAACTAGCATGATAGATTTGATAATCTTGACTCTACTCTATTAATGTATAATGATACATTTTGCCTTAATTATAATCCTGTTAGTCAGAATTTTTCTATAAAACTCATGTATTTTCAGAATATAACATGCGCGAGAAAGTACACACTTTAATCATGGTATCGGTATCCCGAAAACCTTTGAAAAAAGAACAGTGGACACATTTAGAATATCCACTTTGATATTCTGTTCTTAAATAAAGAACAGAATATCAGATTTTTTAAATCAAGAGATTTGTTCTGGTTCCGGATCCTTGGGAGCAATATTGTCAGCCATTTCTGCGTATTTTTGTTGTCTGAAGTCGTATTTAGCTGCGTCTAATAATACATTGTGTATCAAATTCCGGTTTTGAACTGTATTTGTTTTGATGTCTGGAAAGGGATTACCGCGCAGCTCTAACACCGCCCTATCGTAATGGGTTCCCGGGTATGGTTTCGGTGCCTTGTACATTCTTGTACAGGACACTTCCATGCTTTCGAAACGGGGAACGAGAACTTTAAACAATTTGTGAACTAGTGACTTTTCTAGGAGCCAATAGTCGGCTAACTCCATAGTGGATTTATGACAATCTCCGTAGCGAATTGCCTCAGATATTAACTGAAACAAAAATAAATATTAACATTCTTGAAATACGTCGAATTATTTCATTTAAGATTATTCTACTTTTTACCCGTTCTGCATATTGTCTAGATTCGTCGGCTCTGTTAAAGTTTAACTCTATGCGTTCATACTTTATTAAGGCTGTGACGGTTTTTCTTAATTTGTCCATACGCCCTTCTGGCCCTCTAGGCTGCTTGAGATTTCTATGCTTAGGAGGTATCTTAAATCTTATTTTTGAGACTAACTTCGAAGTATTGGCCTGATTCATTTTAAACTTACTTTACTTGAACAATAAAATAAAAGTATTCCTAGGCCTGCCGTGTTAAGTTTTAGGTTATTTTATTTTTGTTTGTTATTTAAGTTGCCAGTGTTTCTCAGCCATAGACAATAGATGACAGCTAAGCGGCTAGTTGCCGAAGGTAGGTCAAACAAAATATCTCTAATGCTCAATGAATTCCAAATCATTTGTGCAAAATGACAGATATTTGAAATAAAAACACCGAAATGCTTTGAGGTCTGTTTGAATATTCGTATAATTTTGTACATTTTTTTTTCAAAATAGATTATATTAGGTAGGTACCCAATGACTTCTTTTGAAGAACAATGAAAAAAAAAGAAGAAAAAATAGATTTGCCGATTTTTATCTGCGGTGACAGATTTATTTCGTCTTCGCATGTCAACATGTTAGATTACGATATTCATCTAAATTTTCATAAAAGTATTGTTCAGTCGGCAGTATTTACAGTTAGACCGTGTTTGATGTTTTAATTATACATATATTATTTTAAAATATACCAATATGTGGCACGAAGCTAGAAAACAGGAGAAGTTAATCAGGGGATTGATTGTGGATTATCGTAGGCGGGCCGAACGCAGACGTGATTTCTATGAAAAAATTGTCAGTTTTACAAACATAAACTCATTTTTAGTACTATTTTTTTTATGTAATCCTTAAAACTGTGTTTATTTTATTATAATGTTCAATATGCTTGTCTTGCGCATCGTACGCCAAGCAAGCTTGAGATTATTTATAGCTAACACTAATATATATTATGTATACTGTGATGCTTTCTAAGTTCGCCAGTAATATATGACTTGGTACTCACATACTGAATAATGACGTTCAATAATTGTTTTTACAGAAAGCTGACCCTACACAATTTCTGCAACTCCATGGAAGATCATGTAAAATACACCTCGATCCTGCCGTGGCTACCGCTGGAGAAGGACCCGCCATCATGTTAGTAATAACACAACTGACGGTGCACTGCACCATTAATATCTGTATTTATTTATTTAGTTTATGTATTTACAAAGCTACTTAAATTTACTTACTAGTGTAACACTAAAATAATTAAAATAAATATACCTCACTTAATAATACACAAATACAAAACGCAAAAGGTTTTTAAATTTTGAAAAAATCATTACATGATTGCCTAATAAGATCATGGCTAAAGTGTGCATCTTCAGTTTTCAACCCTTTTTTTAAAAATAGTTTTTTGAAGGAAAAATTATAATAAAATACAATTTATGTAAAAGAAAAATGTGATTTTTGTGTACCATAATGGGGAGTGGCGTCTTACGCAATGAATTCCTTTCTGTTTTTGCTAAATAAATATTCGTAATGGAAAAAAGCATTTAGGAAAAATTATATCAAAATTCATTCATTCATTTCAGGTTAAGAAATATGTGTTAAATAATTTGTAAATGAAATGCATGTACATTGTTATTATTAGAGCACACAAAAGCCCTATTTCACGATTTTAAAAAAAATCTTGAACAATCTTAAAGAGAACTATTGAAGTTACTAATATGTACTTTGTTTTTTTGGACTTCAATTGCATCTCAACAATCAGGTTTTTTTTTTAGGTGGTTGGTAATTTTCCAGTACATGAATAATACTTGTAAAGTATAAAAAAAACACTTTGCAGGTCGAATGTCGTTCTAGGCTCTCAGTGTTGGCCAAGTTAGCCTTACTTCGTCTTTTAATCTGATCACTATTTGCTTTTAGGGGTTTTATCGGTTAGTAGCGGCAAATACAAAACACGGGTAACCCCTGTGAGGTCACATTATTTTTATTATTAATCATTGTTTATAATGGAAATAAAATGAATAAATAAATATAATCTTCGCAAGTGACATCTCCGACAACTGAAATTGACCGGCTATTCTACTTGGTCAATAATGAAAAAGTTTTTGGAACCAAAATTTACAAGTACAGTCACTTTTACTTGAATGTTTTCAGTTTTGCTTGTCAAAAGTCTTTGAGCTTCTATTAAATAGAGTTCACAATAGGGTCTTCACATTTTAAAAAATGATTTTTATTGTTAAATAAGCAATAAATTACAATGGTAAAGGCATTAATATTTTTTTGCGACGTTGAATAAATTTTGTAAAAATGTTGAAAATATGCATATTTTGCATTACCCGAAAATGAAATGTTTCACGCCCTGTGGGGCAAACGGCACGCATGACATTTTGGCACCAAACTTGTACATAATATTTATTAGAGTGCAGTCGACGGTCATAACGCGTGACGTCAAAATGGCGTCATGCCAACTGCAAACATGTATGTGGTCATTTTTAAACCCGAAAATTATAAATGTAAGTTTGTTTTGAATACAATCATAGTTATATCATAAGAATTGTAAAAATCCTCTCTTAACATAAATTGTATTTTAAATATTTTTTTTGACTTGTTAAAATACCATATTAATAGTCACATTTTTTAAATGATAAAGTCTTTGGAGGATCAATGGGGCATTTTTCCCAGTCACACACTATGCTAATACTTGGTCAAATACTCAATAACCTCAATGAGGAAGTTCAGTGGTTTTTTTAAAAAATAAATTTTTCTCAGCCAAATAAATTAAATTTTTATGTATTGTATTATCATTGCTATGATTTTTTAAAGTTTTGCAATTTTGAAATTATACCGCCCGTAATGTCACGAGTTCAAGTCGGTGAGTTTTCCTGACATTTATAAGTGGAACCCGGTGCCCATCAAAACACGCTGAGCGTCAAAAAACATGGCTACCCGGATGCCGGAAATTGATGGATATAGTTGACACGTGTTTACATGAACCTGTTACGTTTCAAAGTTGTTCATTTTTATCAAAACCATTCTTATTAATTTTTTCACACATGTTTGAGAATCTTCGCTGTACAATTAAATACAACAATTTTTTACATATATTGGTCTATAAAGAATAAATATGAATATGTTATTTTCAGGATGCCTTGGCAAGGAGACCACGATAACATGATTGACAGGTTTGATGTTCGCGCTCATTTGGACTTTATTCCTGAAATAATCACCCCAGACTTATCGGCCGAAGATTTGAGTCTCGATGAAAGGAATTGCAATTATGAGAGATATAGAATTTTAGCCCAAAATATGTTCCTTGGAATCGGTATGTGAATGACATCTCCCTACGAGGCAAACATTTCCCTGAACAATAAACAATTTTCCAAGTAGTTTTGAGGATAGATTTTGCTGCAGAATTTTATCAGACCTTGGTTTATAATCTACCAATTCAGAAAGTCACATTTTTTTATTACATGTATAAGAATAGTTTTTTATAAAATAAAGAAGTTTATTTTTGAAATCCTGAAAATGAAAACCAATAAGTCCGCCTCGTAGTGTGGTTGGCGCGTTTGCCTACCATGCTTGAGATCTCGGGTTCAATTCCTAGCAGAGTGGATATGAAATATTAATTTTAAAGGTGTTTCTACACTGCAATGTTTCATTGGACTGTCACCTGAATTGCAAGACTGATCACCTTACCTCCCACGTAACAAAAATGATCCAGATATGCTCCAGTGAACTGTTAAAACAAAATGTTACATTTTTTATGCATTTTTAAGTACATTTATAAATATAAGTATACATATTTTACATACAGGGCAATAATGTATCTCTATAATCTCTCATACTGATTTGATTCTAGTTGAATTTTTTTGATAGGCTCAATATTCTTGTATGTGAAATTATTTATCATCGTTATTGCAAATTATTTTCTTTTGAATAACAAATTCAAAAAGAAGACAGGGCTCTCTCACTAATCCACCAACTCAATAATAAGCTATTATTAAGCGTACATGTGTACAAACTATGCTTAAAATGAAAACAGCAATTTACAGTAATTCATACTTTTAAATAAAAAATCCCCTCGATTGAGTCTAGGTGCTTGGTGAATGACTGAATTTGACGTATGAATACCAGAAAATTTTAGAACTTTCAACTAGTAAAAATAATGGAAAATTATAGTGTCCGATAATCGACCATTGGATTACTGAGAGAGTACCATACTGGCATTTAGAACTCGACTAATTTACTTTGGAATTTTTCTTAATCTAGTTTTGTTTTTATAGGCGAAGAAAAATTTCTACACCAACTTTCTGTAGAGGAGAGATTTGGTGTTACGATTGAAGAAAAAGAAGCCCAGCGAGAAAAGATGTCAGAAAAGAAAAATACAGGCGCCGCCATTGGATACAATTATGATGAAAATAAACACACACCAACAGGTATCGTCCATAACATTATTTAAAAATAAAATAGCAGTTTATTTTGAAGACTGTATTTAATTTATATAGTCTATCAAAAAATATCACAGAACAGTAAAAATCAGAACTATAACTATTTTTATGCTGGAAATAAAAAAATTTAAGTGGCCTTTCGAAATGGCGACATGAGTTGAGATCCTTCAAGGTCGCAAACTTAGGGTCTCACTAAGGATCCTACATCCACCGACCCTATTATGTTTCAGAACATCAAAAATATGCCTAATGACTGGATTTTGTAGACATATAAGTAAATCTCTCCAACAGCTGGATGGAGCTCAACCTGGTTTTCACTATCTTATAACGCTACAGGTATTAATTCTTCTTCGCAGTCTAAATCCTGGGGATTTGTTTGCAGCAAAGTCCCGCATCTCGTCCTCCACTGCACTCTATGTTCTACAGCCCTCTTCAGCTCAATATATGAGACGCTGTTCAAGTCTTGTTCTCTGCGATTTGTCCCCTCAGTCATTCCCTCTCTTGTGTCACGCAGGAGACCTTCACGGCGCATAATGAGGCCGATCCATCGGGCTCTCCTCTCTGAGATGGTGTTGATAGGCGCCTCCCTTCTACGATTCTACTAAGAACCTTGTCTTTAGTGATGTGGTCTTTCCAGGAAATTCCTAATATTCTTCTTTAGGACCACATCTCAAAGGCCTCTAGTTTTTTTTTATCTCTTTCGGCAAGGCATCATGTCTCACAGCCGTTCATCAATATGCTCCATACATATGTCTTAGCAAGTTGCTTGCGGAGTTTTAGGTCTTTAGCTATGTTGTTTGACTTGAATTTTTTTTATTTTTCGTTGAATGCAAACCTCGCTTGATGTATGCGGCAGTCGACGTCTCTTTTTTTTCTCCCATCCTATGTGATCCTGCTTCCAAGGTACACATACGCTTTCGCATTTTTTAGTGTTGCTCCTAACATTACTACATTTATTTGCTGCTCATTACGGGCCAAAATCATTACTTTAGTTTTGGTCCTGTTTATTTTCATGTTATATTATTATATTGCTTACATTTCAAGTATAATATGGGAGTTATATCAATAAAATACATATACGCACACATTCACATACGCACATACTCTCACATGAACACAGATGACGCACAAATGTGTATTATTAAATTAACAGTGGATTTTTATAATTGGCTCTAGTATTGTTAATATATTTCTACTTATTGTTGTGTAATAGTTGTAAAAATTTCTAATAAAATAAAATAACATAAATAATAATATATCAGGCTAAATTTACTTTCATTTTATGTAATAGCATTCTTTAAAATATTTATAGAATACCCAGCGTCTTCCTCAGTTCCCGCTGTTAACAATGACAAAGAAGATTCTGACGAGGAATCGGATGTAGAGATTGTCGATGTAGACTTGGCTATAGATGTTAACAAAGTGGAAACTTCACAGGTAGGATGGATGATGAGTTGATTCCGTACAGTACTAATTTGTAATATTGTCACTTGTCTCACGTTGTAAAATTTATTCCAGGCTCATGTGATGAACACCTGCGGAACCAACTTTGGAATGCAGGGAACTGATCTGTTTTCATTTTTGACCGGAGATGCTCACGATGCAGAAAAACAAAAACAACAAATTCGGGAAGAGAAAGAGAAGGCTCTGTTTTCAGGCAGAAAGAGTAGAAGAGAGAGAAGAGCACACAGGTACCTGAACTAAATATCTCTGTTAGACATTTGAATTTTGTTCATTTTTTGGTATTTACTTTCTGGAAAAACATGATAAAATTAATGATACAATAGTGTATTCGATGACATTTCAATTTATGATTTACAAATTCGCAGACACTTTTTTCTCATAGGATCCACTCATATGGACACATATTGTAACTTGTTTATTTAAAAAAATATATGTATTCCACTTTCAATTGGCTGTAGTTGGTTGTTTGAAGTGCTGTATTAGCCCGAGTATAACACAGCCTCGAATATAAGACGACCTATATATTTAGAGCAGAAATGAAAGAAAATGTCATGAATCTTTAACCCCGAATATAATGTGAATGTTTTTAAAAATATATATATTTTGTGTAAAAAACATCTCGTTATGTTCAGGCTAATACGGTTAATCTTAGCAATATTTTGAGTTTGTCCAAATTTTTGTAGACAAGGACTGGATTCAACTCGCCGGGGAGCTGTTTGTATTAACATATTACAACAGAGATGAAGAACATTTAAGAAAATGTAATTTAGAATATAAACCAGCCATTGACAGGTCATAAGCCCTGTAGATGCCTAGACTTCTATATTACCTTTTCTTAAATGTTCTTCATCTCTGTTGTAACGGTAAATCTTATTTGACTTATTACATACTGGGACACATAGTTGCTAGCTGCTTTTTATAGGGACACAATATCTCCTCTTAACATATAATTACGTCAGTTGCATGTATGATATAGCTGTCTTTTCACCAGTTTCACAGCTACGGCAACTAGTTACAATATGAACTAGAGAAATATGTACATCTCTTTCTTAAATTAATGTTTGATTTATGCTCTTTTTTAAAAAATTGTTGAGGACAAAGCAATATTTTCTAAATCTGGGATGCAGCTTGTGTAGGTGGATTATACTTTAGTGTAGGAAATAACTTCGTTAATGAGACCATTTGGTAATAGCATATTTCTATTGTTGAGCATAGTGTAAATAAATATTAATCTTTTTCTCTCAGAGACAAGCGCCTGGCACTGCGCGTGGTCAGCCCTCCTCACTATGCGGCGCGTGCTCCCTCCCCCCTACCCGGGATGCTGGAGGGAGCGGAGGGCGATGGAGGGCGTTCTCCCTCCCCGCCCCCGCCACCCGACCGGATCACCTTCATCACGAGCTTCGGTGGTGATGAAGAAATCCAAGACACAGGTAATTAAAGGACTAAAAGTGCTATCTTAACTGTCAATTGCCTTTTGTATCCTGATGATGCCGTGCTTCTTGCTAGCAACAAAGAGGACCTGCAATTCTTGGTAACAAGTGTCTACGATGTATGCAAGGGAAGTGATTTACTGATAAATGCCGATAAATCAAATGTGATCACTGTGAATGGGGTTATACTGAAACAGGCAGAGCAATTTGTATATATTTTTTATTTTATTGAAATAAACGGCACTTAGTGCCTTTTACATATTAGTTACAAATACAATTTAATATACATACATGTAAGCATAAGTAATACAGAGCATTTAAAACAATATTATCAATTAACAAATTAAGAAAGTCTTAGAAATATAAACTATATAAAATAATAAAATATTACCAGTTATAGAATTATCGATAAAAAAAAGATAATTTGGTATTAGAAATACTTTGAACCAGTTAAAAAAATATATAAATATCTGGGATGTATGTTTACAGAGATGGAATGATATTGAAAGGAGGGTGAGTGTTGGGAACAGTGTGAATGGTGCGCTTAAATCGACCTTGGCAAA
This sequence comes from Micrasema longulum, assembly GCF_059751315.1. Classification (NCBI taxonomy): domain Eukaryota; kingdom Metazoa; phylum Arthropoda; class Insecta; order Trichoptera; family Brachycentridae; genus Micrasema; species Micrasema longulum. The sequence continues at coordinate 1,220,510 of NW_028277244.1, read as the reverse complement.
TAAATATTTCTCGTAAGATGCAAAATTAGAGTTCACAATAAAAAATTAGAGTGCCGACCCCGATGTATGGGAGCGAAGTATGGACTTGGAAAAACAGGGATGAAAGTAGGCTGATTGCTGTCAAAATGCGATCTCTCGAGCAAATTTATTGTAAAACTATGCAAGATAGATGTACAAATGTCGATATCCGTACATTATGTAAGGCTAAGATGAGCAGTATCGACAAAATCAAGAAAGGACCTCTGCATTGGTTTGGACATGTAGAGCGAATGGAATAATCGGCACAAAAGCATGGGAAAATGTATGAATGTAGAGGAAGCAAGATTTGTATGCAAAGACAGTGATATGGCATTCTTTCCTCTCTGCGTACCCTTATGGAGAAATGGCGTAATGGTTGTTGTTTTTTTTAATTTTTTAATTAAACTTTTGTATTCTTACAATTTGCCCGAACATTTAAAATTTTAAACTGTTTCAGAAACTAGTATAACTCTTAGAAAATAAGAATTATGATGCAATAGACTGGAATTCGATCCTTGGACTTGATCCGTGATTTATTTATGGACATATTTACATGATTTTACATAAAATTATACAATAGAATATACATTGCATACAATGTTTAAGTAAAGATAAAGACATTTACTACAGGACAGATAATACGATAATTAGGGACAAATGCTTTTTTTTTTCTTGTTTCTTCACCAAACAGCGCAATTTGTTATTTTCTTAAAAAAATATGTACATATATATTGTTTCTTATAAGATATGTTTATTTCAGAAAAGACACCAGTGAAGAATGTTTCAGAGAAAACTAGTACTGTCGGTCCAAAAGAAAAAACCTACGCCAGTGTATTGAAGGAACCGTCAAAGCAAACAGCTAAACGGTAATCATTATTTCTCTCTATTCTTTCAATATTGCTGAACATGGTGTTGGGCCGGGTGGAAAATTTTTGTTTCAATTTTACACTTTTCTGTGGCCCAAGGATACTGATGCTGAATAAAAACTGACATCTAAGTTGTTAAGCTTAACTATTTTTTATGGATTTTAAAATGCCTACTGAGAAAAATAATTCGTATGTTGCACCCCTTTTTTTAAATATTGATTTTATTTATTGTTCAAATTAAAGAATACCCTTTAAATGGTTTTCTAACGTTCGAAAAACATAACGGAGAATAAAATACTACTAAAGTTGTTTATTTTTAATTCATATAAAAATATTTCTTCCTAAATGCACCACATTTTTCACGTTAAATTTTATCTATGCTGAAAATACCTACAAAGAGTTAACATTTGCTACAAATCATAATTTTTTAGTAAAAAATTACGGCCCTCGTTTATCTCATAACACAGTTGGGGCCAATCAATCGCGATTCAAATGATAGATAGTTAATATTTTTTTGCAAGTATAGTGGATCCTAAAATACCTTATATTATTCTTATTTTTTCAATTTTTATTTTATTAATAAAACATATAATACATATGGTACATGTTATACTCCCAGGAGTTATTAAAAAAACTCATTTGGGACAGTACATAAAAATAAAACATTTTTGTGACCATACATAATATCAGTTAATAATACATAATACTAGTTAATACATTCGAAATAGTAAGAAAACATAATGTAAGAAACATAAAAACAGTACTTTATTCCATCTATATAAATTACATTAATATCTATCACTATCAAAAAGATTTAAGTAATATTTTTTATTGCGACACTTTTGGATTTGCTATTCAACTTTTCGTGCTTTAGCTCATCGGGCAGTTTATTAAATTCAAAATGGCCAATATTTTCCAGAGACCTTTTGCCGAATTTTGTTGAGTGAAACTTAGATACACGAAGATTCCCTAAATAATGCGTATTGTAGTTGTGAATATCATGACCAAATGTGTATTTTAAATTTGTGTGAGCAGAAAAGTTTATGATATTATTGATATTATATTATTATTGGTTAAGTCATGTAGTGGCATCATCTTGAAAGGAAGTATTTTTGTCTGTCGGTAGATATCCTTGACATGGGAATCTCATTTCATCTAAGAATATCTCTCAGAGCTCTGTTCTGAAGAACTTGTATCTCCGAGATCTTGATTTTTGCTGGGGAAACTCCATATACATTATAGATCTTCTTCTTAGTTTATTCTTCACCTCCTGCTTTCAAATGTATGCTTTGTCGACTACAATGTAAGGAAAAGTTACTAGTTAAAATGCGTTAAGTGACAAGAAAAAGGAAATTGTAATATAATTTTTCTCAATATATTGTTTTAAATAAGATTTCAATTGGATTAAAGAAAAAGTTATGTAAGCCTTTTTTATTATCTTCCATAGATCTCGCTGTTCTGAATATTCTTCATACAATAGATCCCAGAAATCTAAATCGAGGTCATCATCTCCCTGGTCGAATGCGAGTCGTTCGAGAAGTCGATCCAAATCTCGATCCAGATCATTGTCTAGATTGAGGTCACGATCTCTCTCGTCCTCCAGTTCAAAGTCCAAATCGAGGATAAGGTCGAAGTCAAGAGATCGGGAAAGGAGATCATCCAGCTATTCTTCATCCAGGAGCAGGGTTAGGTATGAAAACTACACCTTCAATTTAAAAAATATATATATATTTGGTGCATTGCGATTTAATTTGAATTGATTTAGATTTCTTTTTTTAATGTATGTTTTTGTTTTTTAGGAATCGGAGTGTGTTTTCTTCATCCGATCGTTCCAGGAAACGCAGCTGTTCATCTTCTAGCAGGTTAATATAATTTTATTTTATTTATAAATTGTCAGCCTAAAACTAACTAATCTAACTTGTAAAACTTGTAAGTCCCAAAATTACTTTTGTTCAGGGGAGAGTAAAAACAGTTTTTACTTCAGTAGCGAATGGTAGTCAAGTTTTATTTCAATATTAAAAAAAAATTACAAAAATTCAAGTTTTACACACATTAAATTACTGCCTCTTATAAACTTTTGTGTACCAAGGACCACCAGACTCCGACGCATGTTTCAGTGTGAGTACAATAGGACAAACTTCACCCACCATTCTCCCCTCCCCTAGTGAGCATCCACAGAACAGCTAATAATTATGCTGAGCTGTTGGACTTGCTCCACACCACTCCTGCTGCTATTAAATTAGCTATCCTTTCCATTGAATGGCCATCCCCTCAATTCTCCTCTTTTTTATGTGTTTCTATACTCATCTTACTTGACTCTACTTCCTCTTTCTTTTTTGAGAATTAATTACATGTTTACTGATTACAGAAAATAAAATCATAACTATTAAGTTATGATTTTACTTTATGTACTTTAACTGTATATTGTAAGAGCCCTCTGGGCGCTTATTAAATAAATAAATATAGATTATTTGAAGTCCTAATAGAGAACGCCAAACTATCATTTTTGACAATTTGTGGACTTAGGAGTTTTACAAGTTAGAGTGACGATATATGTAATATTGATGGCCTAATCCAATTACATGAAGAAAAATAAATACTACAAATAGAAACTTTACAAACAGAATAAAAATACATTTAGCAATACTAAAATAAGAGTAAAAATCTGATATATTTCTGTTTCAGCCGTGATGATAAACGATATAATAAATCCCAGTCCAGTATGAGTAGAAGCCAGAACACCAGTAATCCAACAAGTTACACTTCGGCACCCAAAGTACCGCGCTACTACGGGAGGAAGAGGGAGGGAGCGAGGTCCTCATCCAGTGAACTGTCCTTAGACTCCAGCGATAGCAACACCAACGCCACTGACAAGTGAGTTACCCCTTACCGAGTTATTCTGCCAATACTAAATCAATTTAGTTTGTTTGAACTCACTATGGCATGGAATGCTCTCCCAGCACCCAGAATTACAAATAATTTCAAAGAACAAATATTAAATTATTATTTATTAATCTCTCGGAGACCATCAGTCAATTGGAAGATTTAAAAATGATGAAATATGATAATATAATTAAGTGTCGCATCATCATCATCATCATCTTGCATTGGTACACTAAATGCAGCGTTTAGCGATCATCTGTTACATGAAGGATCAGCATTGCAGTTTTGGTGCCATTCAAAGGTTTTTAATCCCGCGTATTTCAGTGCAAAGCTTAAATAATTTATATTTAGTGTTCAGACATGTAATATTTATTTAGTTAATTAAAGGTACAGGAACAAGTAAAGCTGTAATATGGTGTTAAAAGATAAATGACAGTTGACAGCAAAATAAAAGTCTATGATCTTTTATTTATTACTTTTTTATAGAAATCATCATCATCATTCTCTTTTCGCACCTAATGGTGCATAGGGCACTGCATTGGTACACCAATTGCAGCATATCTTGATCATTTTTGTTACATGAAGGTAAGATGATCAGTCTTACGCGTATAGAAAAGAAAAATCAATAAAATTTTACTAATCTAAGACAAAACTAATTATTATTAGTCGGCTGCAGTCAGTATACGAGAGCTTGCGCTAGCGGTAGGACGTCTTCGATGCTGCTCCTAAATCCCGCGAGATCCCGCACACGCAATTTCGCTTCGAGTGGGATCAGAAAATCATGTGGGATTCCGGTATAACGGTATCTCGGTATACCGAGATTAGAAGCCCTGAACGCAACATTACAGCACCGTCTGCAAAGAGATTTTTGAGCACAGCCTTTTTAGAGTGATTTTAACCTCGTGACTTATCATTTTTAGGCTAAATAAAGTCGGAACTGAGAATATCTGGTAGAGAAAAAATAATTTAAAATCAAAATTCGGTAGCTATAATGTTCTTTCTTTACTTGATGCTATCTGCTCTCTCGCAAGCGAGTCAGAGTAATTCTGATTAGCTCTTTAACATTGTAGCAAATTAAAAATGTTAGTGTCTTTTATATAGTGGGTCTAATTTTACTGTATAAAATTTTGAATGAATTATTTCTCTAACCGGTGTATTTGATTTGTTTCAGAACTAATGAAAAGTTGACTGGCAGTAAATCGAGCCAAGTCTTGAATGTAGTCCGTAAAGCTGGATCATCACCCAAAGTCAGTAAGAATCCTTGTATTGGGTCATCTCCTAGCGCTATACTGTTCTGTTCTGTTCCCAGAACATTACATTTACAGATATTACTTACTCTAGTCCACAAAGTTCCGTAGTTCTAGCACCTTCCTCCACTAGTACCCACCATTAAAAAATTCTTCCTTTAGTATTAATTTACATATTTTATGACAGCTGACCGAAATTCAAGATAAAAATTAACTTTATCATATTGTACCTAGATTTATAGGAAGTTTTCAATAAAAAAATGTATTTTAGATGTGTTTTACCTGATTGTGTTTCCGTGGCTAGGTGTGGCGAACTCGGATCAGAGGTCTGAGGTTCGAACCCGCTCGTCCATTACTTAATTTGCATTTTTTAACAGATATCTATTTACAACATGTTGAAAATGCCCCCCAATAGTTTAATTATTCAGGTAAATCACTAGATTGCAAAAGAATGCATAATAATCTATTTGTTTTCATATTTTTAATTATGACGGAATAACATACATATCTATAATATTTAATGATTTTATTGAAACTACTAACATTCCAATTTTAATGAATAATTTATTGTTCTAAAATTGATAAAAATTTGATTTTACCTAATGAGGAATTCCACTGTTTTCTAATTAATTTTTTTTGTGCGTTATTTACAAAGATATGGTTTTTTAAAGTTACATTTATCAAATACCGCGCCAAATGACTGTAATCAGTGTGTCACTTTTCAGTAGTGACGTCATGAAACGGTTGGCGTTCTTACTTTCACTGACCTGACAAGAATCTATGGAATATTGCTTTGATTACTTCATTTAGTTGATCGTAATTTGCTCATTTCTATGTTATGGTTGTTTTTACGAACGTTTCAATTTAGAAAAACCTAGAAAGTTGACAATCTCTGGTTGAAATGTCAAATTATACAAATTATACTCTTTTTTTTTTCTTTTTTCTATGGTCAAAACGTTCCTTACAAGGTGCGGGACTTTAAAGCGGAAACCGGAAATACTACACGTAGATATAAGGAGTGACGTCATTATTTACGATTTTAAAATGAATACTATTTTTAACATTTCTTATTTATTTTTGCGTGCGTTTTTGAGATATTTCATCCTACTCCAAAATTTTTTAATATTCACGTGTACACGAAAACATTTTAAAAATTTAATTCCGGGTTGGGCTGGAATTCCTCATTACCTTAATATCAATTTACACACATTTATTTCGACAAGTAATCAAAATATAAAGCCATATGGGTTTATAGTAATTATTTTTAAAATTTGTATCATCTATTGTAATGATTTCTTTAATTAAACAAATTTTTCTCAAGCAAAACTCCAATTCATGCATATTTTTCAATAATTATAACCGATTATGATTCTAAAAAATGATTTTTAATGACTACCAAGTTAAAATTGTGCTAAACTTTTTTAAATGTATAATTTTGTTTTACATCAACATTATATATTCACAGAATGTGTCTGATTATTCTTATCATAGCAGATTACAGTATAATAGTTCAATGTGAACAGTATGTACCTATATTTTATATTATGCTTATTTGAAATATTAATTTAAAATTAAAGGTGTGTAAAAATGCATAAAGGTGTGTGTAAACCTGGCAAAATAGTAAATTATTTGAAATAAAAAGAAAAGAAAAAATAATTTCTAGTTTACCTTCTATACATTTATCGTATAATAAATTTTGTTTCATGCTACTACAGTAAAACCCCCTTTTTACGTTTTTCAAGGGAGCAAGAAAAAAAAGTGTAAAACTGAGGGAATGAAAAATGTATGGAAAAAATGGGAATTACATAAAAATAAAATTTATTTGCTACACTATAGTGTACATTTACTTCCAGAAAAATTAAAAAAACGGTGATAAGTGGAAATTGACGATATTTTTTTACCTATTTTCAATGAATTCACTAAAAATATTTTTATATTTTTTCAAACAATATTATGTAATCTGTTTTTTAAAAATTGAATTTAAAAACACCACGTTAAAATTATTTTATGTGTAAATAAAAAAAAAACGAAAATAGAATTTTGAATTTATATAAAATAACATAAAATATTTTTTCCCCTAAATATTAGGAAATCTTTTTATATGGTATCACTTTTTTTCTATGGCATCACTAAAAACAACTGTCATACAGATCGCGGCAATTTTTTTTCCACTTTTGTGACAACTTTTTAAACCGTCTTTTTTATAAATTAAAATATTTCTATTGTTATGTTTTAAACATCGCAATTTAATGATATTAAAACTTTATTGTTTCTAAATGTTTGTCAACTGCGTATCATGATTTGTTCAAGTCAATATGACGTTTTTGTTCAAATGAAAACTAAGACTAACCCTAAAGGTAGACACTTAAACAAAAAGGTCAATTACACTGCACCTGCTTTGTATTTAGGTCAAGACAATAATTTATCCTTTATTAGTTGTTTACCTGTTTTAATTCTTCGGCGCGTGGGCCGTGGCATCATTATAACGACATAATTTTGGATTTTTTGACCCATCAAATTCCGAAAATTTTTAAGGGTAAAACCGGGGTGATGAAAAATGTAAAAAACGTTAATTGGGGGGAATATTTGTATGAAGAAAAATGGGTCCTGAACATTTCGGTGTAAAAAGCGGGAAAACGTAAAATCGAGGAACGTAAAAACGAGGTTTTACCGTATTTAGTTTTTATGATTTCCTATATTGGAGAATTTTATAAATAGAATGGTGAATATTACAGTGTGTAAAGTGGCCTCTCACTCCAACAAATGAGATTTCCATATTCCCTTCTCAAATTTTTTTCTTTCTTTTGCAACAAAACACAATCAAATGTTATTTTCCTTAATAACAATAATTAAAAATTGATCCCGTCAGATCTTACTTAAAAAAATCATTTTTTTAAACTATTGTTCTTTTGCATAAATCATTCTAATTTCAACTTTAATAATTTCATATTAGTATAAAATTGGAAAAAAAAATATGACTGTTTGCTAACAAATTGGCGACCTCCGTGGTGTAGTGGTTAAGACGCTTGACTCAAGCACGGAAGGTTTCAGGTTCAATTACCGATGAGAACACAGAAAATAAATGTGATTTCTTCTCGAGTCTGGATGTTCTGTGCTGTAATTCACCGCTATGATTACACCTCCTGTAGCTCAATCACAAACAACTATCGACGTGCCTAAAAACTTGCTAAGCATTTGAGCAATTACAATGAACAATAATGAACATGCTTAAGTTATCGCAGTCATAACTCAACGCATGTGTAATCTCTAAGTCAACGCTCTTGTCGGTTTGTTTTTTGTTTTCCTCGTAAATAAATACAGTTCATTGGGGAAAAATCGGCATTTCCTAAAAAATATAATACAATATTTGCATTTGCAAAATAGTAAAAAAGTGAAAATTTAATTACGATTACTATGGCGACTGCTTTTCTTGACATTTGGCTTGCCAACCGCCGGCTAAATGCAATAAATAGCATGATAAATAAAAATAGCAATTTTGGAATATTTTCCATATTTATAGCGGCGAAATTCAAATATGTGATTGCGCAGCAGGATTGTATGTTGCGAAATGTAAATATTTTGACATTTAATATTAGGTGTTAACGAATGTTCCATTGTGATCGCGAATATGATAAACAACCATGGTAAGAAATTGTTATCACGTTGCTTATTAACACGTCAATAGTTATTTGTGATTGAGCTACTGGCCTGTTGTGGTGTAAAAAAGCTTGAAATGAGATTTTACACTATTGCCAGGAATCATTGAGGAAGTTCAGTGGTTTTTGATTTTTTTAATGTTTTGAATTTTTGGAATTTCTATGCGTGTGACGTCTTAAGTTCTCTTCCCCTTCTTCTCGGCGAGTTCTGCTGATTGGTCAGTTGACTTACCGTAAACCGGAAGTCACACCTCTCTGTCATTGGTTGATTTGGAAGAACTAGTGACTTCGTTCAAAATAGTTAATTTTTATTAAAATATTTTTTTTCATACATTTTTAATAACCTTCGCCGTGCAGTTTAATGCTCTAATTTTTACTGTGCGTAATTTTTTTTTTCTTTCTTTTTTCCCGTAGGGCTGAACTTCCTCATTTGATAGTATGTATATTTTTATATCTACTGCAACAGTAATCTTTTTTACTAACTAAATAATGATGTTATGAATGTATATTAATATTCGCCAATTGTTTTACAGTACTCGAAGGAGAAAATATCTCTAAAGGAGCGTTTGAGGAAAAAGATGCAGGCACAACTATCAAGGCAGCGTGAGTTTTTAAAATGATTTAATATTTGAGATCTAATATTCATATTATTGTGTTTATAATAATTATGATTTGGATAACAGTGCGGGCTGATATGAAAGCTGAAGCAGTCCGGCTAGAGAAAGAACAACAATTGCAGCAAGAACGAGACGAAGAGATGAGAGAAATGGCAATCAAAATAAGAAGAAAGTAAGTTTAGGAAAATCACTTTATTTTGATTGATTGTAATTTGTAGTAATTAATTCCATATACGAGGCATATCCAGAAAGTGAGAGTACTCAATTTTTGTATTTAAAAAAAAATATTTAAAAAATAATTACAGTACACTGTTTGTATATACATGTATTACTTATTTCGCCACGTAGTTGCCTTCCCGTTCTATGCAGGTTGTAAGTCGCGGCACAAGCTTTTTGATGCCCTCTTCTTAAAACTCTCCTGCCATCTCCTTCGTCCACTTCAAGACCTCTTGTTTCACCTCCTCATCGAATAGATTTTTTTTTCCACCTATGTGATTTTTCAGGAAGGTAAAAGATGAAAATCTGAAGGGGCCAAGTCAGGGGGGTATGCAGGGTGGTTCAAAATGTCCCAACCAAACGAGTTCAAACGCGCCTTGGGCCGCAAGCCGTGTGCGGGCGGGCGTTGTCGTGCAGCAAACAAACTCCCTTTGTCAACATTCCCTTCCGTTTGTTTTGAATTTCTCTTTTGAGCTTTTGTAGGGTCTCGCAGTATCGTGCTGCAGTAATCGTCTCCCCCTGAGGCAAAAATCAATCTAAATTATCCCTTTTCAGTCCACGGATGCCATGATTTTTTTGACCGAAATTGAGGTTTTGAATTTTTGGCCGATGGAGAACTAGTGTGCCGCTACTGTGATGACTGTCTTTTTGTCTCAGGGTGTAATTAGCCACCTATGTTTTATCACCAGTCATAATGGAGCACAGAAAATCCTCACCTTCCAATTCAAATCGCTCAAAGAACTCGCGAGCGCTAGTGACCTGATTCAATGCTGCTCTCGGCTGAATTTCTTATTGACATTTTTCACAGAAACGAACACTACGAGGCCAGTTTTGGTACTAATGAGGATAGCCGGTGCTCGTTGTGTTCAGTAGACCCCCCCACTACGAATCAGTGTTGCCAATTTTTGGAAAAAAAATTCTCACAGCACGAGAGCCAAACAGTACTCTTACTTTCTGGATATGCCTCGTATTTTTCATTCGATATATATATATTTTTTTATTAATAAATTTCATAAAAGGTACATGTTTTTTTAAATTCCATACAGATCTACTTTTATACATATAGTAAATGTTATCACTGTAACTCTCCAAAAAAGAGAAAAAACTCTTGTGCTTGGAGAGTGACTTACCCTGTTGTAGTTGTTAATTTTTAAGAGTTTGTATAATTTTGAAAAAACATAAAAAAATAATACATTCATACTAATTAACATTTAATGCAGTTTTTACATGTGTTCAAAAAATATTGTTTGTTCCTTTCCATTATGTCACCAATATTTCGCAAACCCCCCCCCGTCAATGGTGCCATAAGTAAAATAGAAACTGTGTTTTGAGTTAAGTTTGACATTTAATAGAATTTAAATGTACACTGTGCCAAACTGCCACAGCTAAATAGTTCATTAAAACCGCATACGAGTAAATAATGGCACTCTAACATGTTGTTTTTTATATAAAGATGGTTAAATTAAATAAAACTTACCGTAAGTTTTATTTTTATAGGTTACGTGTATTCAAATGAAAAGATTCACTTTCACATTACATGGAGTTTATTATAAATTTTTGTATCTTACTTAACTATAACAGATGTTCGAATATGTTAATATGAAATGTAGACAGTGTTTAATTAATTAGACTAGACGTCCAGTACCAGCGCTGATCGGAAAAAGTCTAACTTCGATTAATTTCCGATTTATAGCGGCTGGTGGTGTGTTAGGTTTGTCATTGTGGGCTGCCTGGCATTTAGTGTTGCCAGTGCAGTCCATATAGCCGTAACATAGTTAAATGAAGACTTAAAGATATTTTTTTTATAAATAATTGTTGTTATCAAATATATATTACAGTATTGAGTAAATTGTTTTATATTAATCTGTGATCAAAATTTGCCAATGTCAAAATCTTCAAAGTCGTTGTTCTCAGTTTGACGCATTTAGACTTGTGTCACCCCGGACGAGGGGGGGGGGGGGGGGGGGTGCGATTTGAGCCCTTCAAGCAATCTTAAATCTGCTGATGTTGAATGGATTTTATCTCTGTAAATTTTCTAAATATATAATCTAAAAAAATCCTAGTGACGGATGACAATTCGACATGCAAAGGTTAAATATTTTTCATAGACAAAAAGTTATTCCTTTTTATAAAATCATACTTTGCCATAAAAATTTTGATGACAAATGTAACTGTCTAGTTCTCAATAAAATATGGAAAAAATGTACATTTTGTGTGAAAAGGGAAAAATTGTTAAATTAAGCATCATATTTCTTCCAGACAACGAGAAATGAGACATCAACAGCAATTTTCCGCAAGTTCTGATGATAGTGATGGTTCTTCTTCTAACCACACGTCCAGAAATAAAAGGTTTGTACTGATAATTTACACAATGAATCACATACGTAATTACTCTTATAAAATAACATACTTATATATTTTAATTTGTTGCAAAAGAGAGGGAAAACATTTTGAGAAGGGAATATGGAAGGCTTGGCATTTATAGGGCTTATGACCTGTCATTGGCTGGTTTAATCCAATTCACTGTTCTGACCATGTTTAAACATCCACCTTTCCTCAATTCTTCCATCGGTTGACTTTTGTGAAATAAATGAGCTGAAACCTTTATATATTGTTTTCAGGCATTGCCTAGTAGGTGAATTGGTTCAGCCAGATGAATCTCACCCACATGATAAAGGTTTCAGCTCTTTTATTTTCCAGCCAATGACAGGTCATAAGCCCTGTAAATGCCTTGACTTCCATATTTCCTTCTCAAAATGTTTTCCCTCTCTTTTGCAACAAATTTAGATCCAAATAACTTCCTAGGGAGGAAATCCGTCCTGTCTACAAACATTTTTATATTGTTTTATTTTACCATAGGAAAAAATCAGAAAATGAAGACAGTGATAAGAATGAGAATTTCGAAGGATCACCGCTGAAAAGTCACATAAAGAAACGTAGGTATTCCAGTTCTGATAAAGACAAAAGTCCAGTACGGAAAATACCCCCTAAACCGAAGATTCCAGTTTGGGAATGCGACGAAAAGAAACACAAGCCGAGGATTCCAGTTTGGGAGCACGAAGAAAGAAACAATTCTTCTCCGAGGAATTGGAAAAATCAAGAAGGTGAAAATTCCCAAGAGAGAAATTATCGGGACGAAGGGAACGAACAGCATTACAGAGGATATCGGGATGATGGCAGATCTTACAATCGCCACGAGGACAATTCTAACTTCAACCGACAGCTCGGCAATAGGAACACCTTCTACAATAATCGCGGGCGGGGTGAGTCGAGGCCGTTTTACAATAATAGAGGGCGCGGATTCCGAGGCGGCAGGAGTTGGGATAACCGCAATAACTACGAAGGCAATCGTCAGCGAGAGTATTACAACGGGGGCAACAACAGGCAGGAAGGAGAGGAAAAACAGGACCGGTGGAGTAATGACCGAGATAATGCTCAAGGAACTAGCAAGCATAATGTCAAGAAGTTGGTGGATTATTAGTATATAATATTCACTTGAATTATTTTTGTTTGTTTATATTTTTCAATCTTCGTATTATAATATACATTGTAAAAATAGTCAGCCTCTCAGACAGTCAATATCTTCATATAAAGGGTTTATATTATGTCATTTAAGTTCCCATAGTAAATAATCGGCATGTTAATATTTTTACATAATTTTATAGGCACCGAACTAAGATATACCATCCAACTGTACATGGGGCACTGAACTGGCATATCAGCGATCATTTGTTATTCATATACACGAAGGCAAGATAATCTGTCTTATTCTTCAGGCGCCAGTCCAAGGACTATGAAATATTGCAGTGAAAAATCACCGGTTGAATAAATATTTTACGACAATCTTACTGGGAATCGAACTCAAGCCCTCGGGCGTCTTAGGCATCCTATCAGCCTGAAAGCTTGATAGTAGGAAAATGAATTGTTCTTTTAAAATAAACTTTTTAAAAAGGGTTATTTTCTTAGAACCTCGTCACAAAAATCAAACATGCAATTTTTTATTTACATATTTAAATCATCCTGTTCTCAATTATGTTAACCTTTAATCGATTATGCACAGTTACATTTTAATGCAATACTTTTTATAAGGCTTTCTAAATTGCAGTGACAATGAATTTAGAGAATAGTACAATAAAAATAATAGCTTTCTTATACACTTATTTTATTATGAATAATACTATTTATGTTAAATGATTTTCAATAATGTGTACAGGTAATCATCGATTCATGACCACAGTCGGTGTTCCAATTAACAGGTCGTAAGTCGGCTTACGCAAACTTGTGGTTTATCAAAATAAATATTTTTTTATGTTTGTCTTTGATTTATTTTTGCTGATAATATAATTACTGTATCACCACTATAATTTATCAGGTTTATCTATGTTTTTTTTTCTCCAGCCTGTCTTTGTTTCTTTGCAGGTTGAGAAATTGTCATTTTTCTTTTTGTGACATGTTGGAGGGTTTAAAAATGTTAAACGTTAACAGTTGTAAGTCCACGACTACCTGTGCATAAATATGCATTATTTAATAAAAGATCAATCTGTTATATATATAGACGGTAAAAAGGCCAAGTGACTTACGCAACAATATAGCCAAAATTTAATTATATATACACCACCTATCTCAGAATTTTAATCTTCATTGTATGAGCTGACCACCCATGAAAATCAGACGTAAATTTTGATATATACACCGGAAACCCTCTTGTACGAATTCTACATCATTACATATTTCTTTCATTATATCTTCATACATTATATACATCATACATCAACATTTTCTTTCCATTCTGAGTCCGTAGAAGAAAACAAGACTTTTTCAAGTTAAATTTAAGCAATAATTCGCCATAGAAACAATAATCATTTTTTATTTAGGAAAACTATTTTTGATAACTGACGATAAATCGTCAACACACCGTATTAAGATCCCGAACAAACACAGACTCGTGCATTTCACTAAAAAATTGAGGTAGATGTGCTTGTGCATTGAAAAATAATATGAAACACACTTTCTTCTATCCACAAATAATAGTTTTATAACAGAAAAGAAATAAACGATAAAACTATGGCAAAGTAATGAAATAAAAGCATCAGATGTTACAACAAACTAAGTTTGACAAAAAAATATATGCAATATCAAAGGGGGCTCCAAAAATAAGTGTCAACCCTGTTGACATCATACCCTCATTTGAACAACTATAATGTCGATAATTTTAATAATTCGTCATGTCCTAGTGTTCCATTAAGCTTCTAACAGAAGTCTCCAAGTGTACGAAATCTAAAATCGTTCGGAATACTTGACCTTGACGTTCAAAGCGTGTACAAAGCCACACGTCTTTATGCGCTATTTTCGTATGGCCGAACCTCTGAGCATGGAAACGGAGAACGCATTAACGAGCTTATGCCACTTAGCTGTTTAATAGTCCAACATATCACCGGTCTTACCTACATTGTTTTGGAATTGATTCAAATAATAAAATTTTAGCTAATTTTTCATTTTATAAATATTTAATGGACGTTCCTGCAAAATTGGCCTTTTTGCTGTCGATATATAATAAGCATGTGTAAACCGTATAATTAAAAGTTCTAATTTCAATCCGTTTAAACTTTCTTTAAAGCCTTGAAATATCTTGAAGTACTCATTTAGGTTAGTTGTACATATGAATACAATATGTATGTTATTTATTGATATAAATGATTACTGAATAAAATTGAGGTTCCTAGGTTTATGTACATTATTACTTAATTATAACATTATAATTTTTACAATTATTATTTGATTATAAACACTCCTTATATGTTCTTAATGGTGCATATGGAACCTAATTGTTATTTAAAATGCTGCTTATAGTTGGTGATACTGCAATATCTCATAACTATCAATTGAATATTTTGGTAGGTGAACCTAAAAACAGTTCTGTTAATATACTGTCTATGATTTTGATCGACCAAAAATACCGCTGGAGTTACAAAAAAAACTATCATTATTTAGAGTAAAAATAACAATATTTTTAAAATACAGTCTCTTATTCTCTATAGTGAATTTACTGCAGTAAAAAAATCATTTTAAAAAACAGGTTACACAGTATTGGAGTATCACCGACGATATGACGCTTTTAAAACAAAAGAAACATGATATGAGGAAGACTCAATTTCAAGACTTTAATCCATGAACTAAAATATTTTAGTGTTACTTTTCAATAATTAATTACCATTTTAAATTATGCTGTTTTTTTTTCTATGTGTATTTGCTTAAATATTGATTAAAACTGTTAAAAACTAAAAAAATAAAAAAATAACAGATAGTCTCTTCTGCCATCTGACTACGGAAGTATACTCCTTTATAATTTGGAAGTTCAATGCTACGGGAAATTGGATGTAAAAAATGTTTTCTTAAGCGCAGTAAAAATTATAGCATTAAATTGTACCGCGAAGTTTCTTGAAAATGTATGAAAGAAAACAAAAAATATATTTTCTTAAAAACGAACTATATTGAATGACGTCACTAGTTCTTCCGAATCAACCATTTATAGTATTGTGATAGATTTCTGGTTTACAGGAAGCCAATTCACGAATCAGCAGAACTCGCACGTGGGTAATTACAAAACTTTTAAAAATCATAGCACCAATGATCATCATCATTCCCTTTCCGCACCTAATGGTGCACAGGGCACTGCAGTGGTACACCAATCGCGAAGATCGTAAGATGGTCAGTCTTACGCTTCTGGTACCAGTCCAGGGACTATGAAATATTCTGGTGGGAAAACACCTTATTGAATAAATATTACGCCACGAGGCCGAGCATCGATACTACGGTATACAAATTTTTTTTTGGCTTAGTTTAATAGTCTTAACAAATAGTAAAAATAAAAAAAAACACGGAACTTTCTCATTAAGAAGAAAAAATATTGCTCCTGTTAGTCACGGTGTTTTGGCGATCTGGCTCAATGTATTATTTAATTTTTAAGTCTTGACAGAGGAACAGTCGTGTTCTGAAACCGGTCGGCATATTAAATTTGTATTAGTTATTTTACGCAAAATAAATACACGGTTATATTATTAACACGGAAAATCACAAAGTTAGTGCTTTAAATATTAATTTTGTTTTGTAATTAATCATAATCTTAAGATTTTTGTTGTTTGTTTTATTCTTCTTTTTAAATGCATATCTGTAGATTATTTATGTATTCAAATATTTTTTTTCATACCTCTGCATAAATGTCTTCCATATATACCTATACATTGTCTGGTTTTAAATGCATATTATGCTCCAATTTGATAACGCCATTATGCTTAGTAAAATTTCTTTACTTCACATACAAAAGTAATGTACCAATGTATGAAAATTATTATTAAAATAATAAATTGTGGCTTATATTTATTGTTTTTTCTTACTTTCCTTTTTGAATCTTATCACCCATCTTCATTCTATTTAAAGGTTCTCCTTTTGCTATAGAGCAGTGGTTGCCAAACTCATTAGTTAAAGAGCCAAAGATCAACAGTACAAGAACTGAGATTTCTTTAGCGAGCCAAATAAATTTTCGTATAAAAAGGTTTCCTCAAAGCCAACGGACCTTATTATGTGGTAGAAGATTTGCGTATTCTCTCTATTTCAACTAAAAATTCTATGAATTGGCGATAATTGACTAATTGTGTCGACAATCTTGATTAACAATTCCAAAATATTGAATTTCTTCTGGAGATGTCTTCACACAAAGTGCTTCTTGGTGAACGATGCAACGATAAACAAGTATCTCGTGATGACTTTTTGTCCCATTTGTTGAAATTGAAATAATTTTGGCAAGTGTAAGATGATGTTTCTCTGTCCATTTAATGACAGTGTTTGCAATATCCTCGCCTTGTGTTTGACCTTTCAGTGACAATAATCCTAAAAGTTCTTCATTAGGACCCGTTGGCAAAATAAGCGAAGAGTGAAACTTGGGTTGTGTGAGCCGCACTCGAGTGGCTAAAGAGCCACATGTGGCTCGCGAGCCCCGGTTTGCCAACCACTGCTATAGAGAAACCAGTTTAAAAATCACTGACATATAATTTATAGACTTGCACTATAGAGTAAAATATTTTTTAAAGTAGTGACATGAAAACGTTCCCACAGTTATTACACCAGCGCTGCTATTCCGAATGCTCTTGCGTCCATAGACAACACTTTTATCTCGCGTATTTTGTATGTAAACATGCGAGATAAAAGCTTTTTCTACGGCCGCGAGAGCGTTTGGAATTGCAGTCCGGGGCTGCATTCGACGAGCATGCATATGCTACCAAAAATTTAAGGATACTCATTTTTATTACATAAAAAAGTTTTTATTTGATCGTTAACAATCAACATTCGTTTTTGGTGGATCCCAATCAGATTCTTTCCTTAAATTCCTTTTAATTTCGACCCATTTATTTCATTTCACTAGATTTTTAGGAACGAAAAGATAATTTGACTCGCGTTTATTATACTTTTATAACGTATTACCCTAGAATTAAGAATAGTCCAAATTACCAACAAGCTACAAAAAGTGGCTTGGTGGGATTTTAGTTTTAGTAAAAATATAACAAGTGAAATTTTTTTTAAATTTTAAAAATGTATAATTATGCTATTAAATCAAATAAAAAAAAAATAATAATAAAAAAAAAAAAAAAAACTTTCAGTGCATCACTAAGTAGAGCTTCGCAATTGTGCCGCTAGGCGTAGTTTGACGTTTACAAAAAATAATATTTTTATTTGAATATTGATTTTTAAAGCTTTGTTAATCACTCGTAATCAAATATTTACTAATGAAAAGTTGCACAATCCCTTTTAAAATGTTTATCCGAAAGTTTTTACAAAGTTTCATGACGCAAGTAGGCATTTTGGTTTCGATTCTAAACGGTCGGAGAACGATTAAATAAGCGTTGGGCATGAGTGTCATCATATTTGAGGGCTCAGGGCATGTTTATGTATTAATATGTCAATTAAAAAAAAAAAAAATTATTAGTTCACCAAATGCAACTAAGTTTAGTTTTGAGAGAAGAAATGAAAACAAAATATAATAATGTATTTTTCATTATAAATATATTTTTTATTTCTTACGCATTTATAATATAAATTATTTGTACAACTAAGGCACATTTTTAAGAACAGCTTTTCGGTGTGTAAAATCTAATCACTGACGGTATCAACGTCAATTTCTTCATTATCTTGTGTGGAGGAATCCGCTCCTCCGATCATTGTTTCATCTTTAGTTCCTAAACCTCTTCCTTCTTTTGTGTGACGCCACTTCATTCTTCTGTTTTGAAACCACACCTTTACCTAAAAGGAAAGGGGAATTATTAAGTTTCTAAGAGTTACAGAAGAAGAAGAGAAAACAACAGCCACTGTAGCAAAAAAATTACAATATTTACAAATAAACCAAAATTATGGACCAATTATAGCTATCTTTATATATGAATAAGTAAATAAAATGCCAAAAAAGGTGTACCCGTGAAAAGCCTCTTCGTATAATTCCACTGGTAAAAAAATTAAATACAACAATAATAATGAAATAAAACATAATATGATAATAATTTATTTTTTGTTGACTGTCTTAAAAAATCCTTTCGCCAGCGGATCCATACGGAGTAGCCCCAGATCAGCCTTTCATCCTTTCTTCTTTCAAACAAGAGAAAATAAATATAATATGAAAGCATAAAAAAAAATTAATTATGTAAAACCTTTTTAAATAGGTGCAGTTAAATTATATTATAATTATTATTTGCAATCAAGGTTCTATCATTTTCTTTATAGTAACTATAAAGAAAATGCTTGAATGAAACAGCTAACAGGCTTTACACCGTTAGACATTAAAATTCAAGAAAGAAAGGACATTTGTAATGTCAGAAGATATATCTCCTTATGCTCCCTATGAAATAAGAATCTTTACGTAGCCTGCTCGACGACAAAGTGGGGGCGGCATTCGTTCCTTTTTAGGGTGATAAAGAATTACCAGGCAGAATATTTAAATTAGACAATTTCTGCTCAGTTTTTCAGGCTCAACTACTCTCAATACGAGAAGCTCTCGAATGGTTATTTGAAAAACCACCAGAGAGGTGGGTTATTTCAAAAATATTATCAGATTGTCGTTCGGGCGTTTAAGCTATAACTGATACTCGGCCGGTAAATCCATTTCATTGTAAATTTCTGAGTAAAATTAAGCATCTAAAAATCAGAGGGATGATTATTCAAATATGGTGGATAAGAGGACATGCTGGTATCGTTGGAAATGAGAGAGCAGATGAACGAGCAAGAGCCGCAACTTGTAAAATAACGGCACATTTCTTCTCAGAATTTCTCTTAGCTTTGCTAAGCGCAGTATACAACAAAATACACAGCTGCGTTGGGAGGATCATTACCGCGCTTCTACAGGTAAAATCACTAAAATGTTTTTCCCAACGCTGGCTGATGCAGCAAACTTCCGTCGTCATCACCATGGTACTTTTGAAACGACCCAAATTTTTACCGGACACGGAGCTATGAGAAGTTACCTATATAGGTTTAAATGAAGGAATGATGACTATTGTTCACGCGATGATATTTCTTCACAGAGTATCGAACACCTGTTATTTCAGTGCCCATTTTTCAGTTCACCACGCCATAATCTTGAAGCAGAATGCAGGAAAGATGGAATATTCTCAACAGATATTCACATTGTCGTTAAAAGTAGTTATCACGCGCCATTTTGCTTGGACTTTTCAACAATGGTGATTAGACTCATAAAGGTAAAAAACCAAAATCAGTGATCAAACATCCCATTTCTAAGATAAACAATAACTTTTTTCGAGTACCTTGTAATACAGGGGTAAAAAAAAACCAAATGATTAAAGATGTTTCACCTGAGCATCGGTGAGCCCCAGGGTGCTGGCCAGCTGGCGGCGGTCAGGCTTGGTGATGTACTTCTGTATCTGGAAGCGGCGTTCCAGCCCTTTCCTCTGCAGGTTGCTGAACACGGCGCGGGACCAAGACCGCTTCCTCTTGGGGGCCGCTCCC